>NC_133331.1:146630714-146788214 GCF_042186555.1 Aquarana catesbeiana
GTTTACACCGTGTCATATGTATTAGAAAGAAGTTCACCAAAAAGTGAAGCCATACTGGGGTCATCAAGAAACAGTGACTAAAAGCACTATCAAAGTAATAGAGACACTTAGCAAAGTAAGGGCTTAGGCCCGTACAGCGTGCGTTTATGCATCCCAGAGTGTTTGGTGAAAATCAATGACAAGGTGGCTGTATGGACCTTCCTGCACATTCGAGACAGGGACACATGATCAGTTAATCTGCATCCAGGGCTGTCCCTGTACAGATGGAAATGCTCAGATGTGCAGGAAGTTCTGTACATCCACATACCTCCCAACTTTGTGAGATGGGAATGAGGGACACCTATCGGCAAACGTATGCAGGCATAGGACACACCCCTTGCCATGCCCCCTTAAAGGAGAAGTGCTTATTTTACCCCTTTATATTGGCTTTTGGAAATTACAAATGAAGCAATTTAGAAATCAGATGAAAGGTTTAGTGCTGGAAAACACTTTTGATAGATAAAAAGTTAATTTTATATACAGCTATATAGATCAGACCAAAATGAGGGACAAATGAGGAGGAATGAGGGACAGAGGGGACATTGCTCCTGTAATGGAAATTTGTAAGTTCTGTATATAATTGTATTGTATTTTGTATGTATTGCACACTGCCCTCACTGTGCACACAGCACTAATAATGTTTTCAGTAAATGTTTACATTCTTTCGAGTCCTGATTAGAATAAGCCTGCCTATGTAACGCCCCTTGTTACGATAAACCTACAATTGTAATATTAATGTGATACCTACGTAATCATGTGCATAAAAACCTTCAATTGCGTCATAATAAAGCAGAACAGTAATTTGGAAAGATGCTGAGCGTATCTTTTGTGTCTGTTCCCTACTGCAGTAGTTATTAATTTGGAACCACTAATCAATATGAGGATAGGAGTTGCCTATCATCAATTTAACTGAGTCACTCCAAATCAGGGACAGTCCCTCAAAATCAGGGACAGTTGGGAGCTATGCATCCACTGTCAGCTTGTCAATAACCTGTCACGCCTGGCCTCATACCCATGTGAATGAGCCCTAAATGTCCCCTTTGGAAAAAACGTATGTTTACTTAGTTTAGTGGACAAGAAGAAGCAGAGTTGTATTCCGACAGTGGGACTTCACCCCCCCCCCCCCCCACTTTTGCAGGAGGACCCTGCTTAAAGAGGAAGTAACCCCCCCCCCCCCCCCCCATTTTTCCTTCCCTGCAAAGTGAAGGCATAATGTGCTAGTATGTACCACATACTAGCACATTATGTGACACTTACCTGCAAACCAAGCCCGCGTCGTCCCCGCTGGAGGCTGCATCAATCTTCGCTCATCTTCCTCCTGGAGCTGCGGACTCCAGTTGTGTGACTGGCCGGAGCCACGTGACGTCACTGCCGCATATGCGCACAAGAGCCGCCGGCCAGATCACTAACTTCTGAAGAAATGGCATGGGCAGCCGTTCCTTCAGGGCGCATGCACCGATTACATTGGCGCAGTATATAGTAAATATCTCCTAAATGGAACACGCTTATACTTTGGACCTATGGGTAAGCCTATAAGATGGCTTACATATAGGTACTGTAAATGTCTCCTAGAGGAAGGTTTACAACCGCTTTAAGGCTGCTTAACAGGGTGTACCTTTTCAAAATGTAAGAATGGCTAACCATCTGGACTAGGGTTTACTAATAAAGATAAGCAAAAAAAGAAGAGGCATAAAATAAGATGGTAGAGAATTAAGTTTTACCTCGCTTGGGACAATCCTACCAGTACTCAGGGCACAATGGGGTCAATGGACTAAAGGTCATCACATGCGATATGAATGTCCAGGGTGGATTGGATTCAAATCAAGTCGATTTAAATCACAATTTATATCACTAGTAAAAAGGCTTGATTTAAATCAACTTGATATAAATCATAATTTTTAAAGAGCAACTGTTATCTTTGTCCCACAGCGGCTCCTCCTCTGACCCGCTATTGACTCACCAACATTTTAGCTCAGGTTGCAGAGCTTGGATTGAGCGAGCTTACCAAAAATGTAAATATTACATAATATACAGCCTCATGCTACACAACTGAGCTCCAGTTCATGCTGAATAAACTCATTTTTTAATGCATCTTAAATAGAAAACTCTTTAGATATATATTTGCTCCAAAAACATTTTATTAAAATAAATCCAATTCAAAAAAAAAAAAAATCCGATTTTTTTTTTTTTATATCAATTTTTATCCACCCTGTGAATGTCACACATTTTTCAGAAATCTTGCATGAGATAAAAAAAAAAAAAAAAAAAAAAAAAAGTAAATTGATCAAAGTAAAATACTGAATGCGAGATAAATACCGCAAAATATAAAAGATCACTCATTAAAGTCAAGTCACTAAAGAACGCACACATTCATTATTTATCACTTGCCAGTAAGCAATCGGTATTTTAGCAAAGTACAAAAACAATGAAGGGAGCTCTGCACTGGTCAGTAGATCAAAAGTATATAATGTGTCAGTGTGGAAATGTTCTCCTCTGAGCTAAAAAAAAAAACCAAAAAATTTAATTATGCCAAAAAACGCCCCCCCCCCCCCCCCCCCCCAAAAAAAAACCCCAAACAAACACAAGATTTAAGTGATCAATACAGAAAAACATATATTTAATCGCATTTTGTAAAAAATGCATGTTTTTAGTGTATTAACTACTTTTCATGCAGTATTTATCGCTTAGTGAATTGACCCCCAACATTGTGTAATGGCAGCCATTTTTGTACAAAAACAAAAGCTTTCCAGTTTTGAAGAATCAGACATTTTTAGGTTTCAGACCTAAAGAGGAACTGCAGTCTTCTCACATAATTTGTAATAAAAACATCTTTGCCATTCTGAAGCTTCCCTCCAAATACTGCATAATATTTTATATATACTGTGATTCTGTACTTGACAAATACGTTGCAAAAATCTCCCTCCACTGAGGCTGGCTGCAACCATTTTAACTGTGGGCAGCTGAACCTGCTGCCTGTTCACTTCCTGGATTTACACAGACACACCTCTAGCTCTGCAGCTTTCATTGGCCCTCTTATGACTCATCCCCCCCCTCCCCTCCTGGCAATCTCTCTCTCTCGAGAGAGAGAGAGAGGTGCATGATGTCATAAGCCTAGGCTAATGACCAGACAAGAAACAGGAAGTGGGCTGTATAAAGGTGGAAAAAAAAGGTTTTACTATCCAAAGTTAAAACAAGGGCAGAAGATTTAAAAAATGTAAAGCTGAAAAAATGACTGAAGGCCTGCTTTAAGTCAAACAATCTGGTGACTTTTGGGATCAAAAGCACAAACAAGTAAATTAAAACTGGCTACACACATCACAATCTAATTGCACCAAAATTGCACAATCGCCTTTAAGTTGACCAACAAGTAAGCAGATCCTCCAATGTGATCTCAATACGGTAAAAAAATAAAAAATCTCTGCTCCTGATCATTTAATTACACTCACACAACACACAAGCAAACATTCAGCAGGGCTCACTGACTATCCTTAAATAAGCACAAAGGCAGAGATGTTTAGGAGCATAGTGGTTCATACCTACTGAAGCGGGCCATGTAGGATTCTCTATACATGGAGCAGAAGGTCTTAAACAATTCATTGAATTCTATTCAATCAAGCAGACCTTGCTGTGGGTAAATCAAAAGGCAATGGTACAGATCGATCAGCCTGTGACCTAGGTCACCAGGTTAAAGGACACTGGACAAGGACATACGCCCGTGCACTTTTAATTACCACCATGCACCTGCATGGTCAGTCAATAATTGTTCCATTTATCACAGTGATGTGCACAGAAATGCTGGCAGGCGAGTTCCTGTGGCTGATGGGGCTCATCATCTGTCTGAGCAAGCCAAAGTCAGCCAAACATGCAAACTTTTTGGACGCTTTCCATCAACTTCAGTGCAATCTTTGTTTGGAGACTAGGCCAGTCACACTATTACAAAAACCATTAAAACTGCTGCAAATCGCAAGTGACCTACATTTTCCAACAGGTTGGCTTTTTATCACCTCAACCGGGGTGCATAATGCCTAAAATTGCCCAAGTCCACAAGCCAGCAAATTGACCAAGCCTAAATATTTGTTACAAAGCACAGCTTTTTTTTTTTTTTTGCTTTTTTTTCACGGTTGCGTCTGGTTTGCCCCTCACCTGCTGTGACTGAAAAAAGTTTGAGGAACACTGTGCTAGATGTACAATGGACACATTACATTAAACTATTCTTAACCCCTTGGTGCCAGCACCTTCCAGCCCTTTAAGAGGTTTCAGATGCCAGGAGGTGGGCATTTCTGTCATGTGACCACTGATTGGCTGTCTGAAACATATACTGAATGTGGAATAAATTCTAAACATTATCCAATGGTGGTTACGGATTCCCTCTATTTATTCCATATATGTATTAATTTGTATATTCCTATAGTTAGCTAGTCTATTAAAACGCTGATAGTTACTGTTGACAGCACAATAATATAAGGTTAGCTAAGAACACAAACACACTGCTTAATAAAACAACATCTTATTTATTTCCCAAGAAAATAGGAAAATGCTAAAGGAAGATATTACAAAGCATATAGCAATAGAACATATAAACACAAGAACATCAAAAGATACTTATCAGGGCTGTTCCCCTAGACACGGTCTCCTCAGCTGGGCTCAAAAATGGTAAAGAGAGCTCTCTGACTCGTTCAGCCCTTTTTATACTTCAACCATACACCGTTCAGACCCAACCCCATTGCCAGTCCATCTAGACCTTTGATGAATCAACATATTTACGGGGCAGTCCTCCTCAATATATTATATTACTGACCGTCCTGTTATATTGGCCTCTAGGGGCTGCATTGTCCATGTATCATGTCTATGTATCCTGGGTCAATCTTCAATGCCTTTAATCTCTGTAACACACCTTCATCAATCATCCTGCCAGTCATGGCCTTCTTTGAAGCTCGCTTGCATAACATTATTACATCAGATGGTCAGGAGCCAAACTTTTGTTCAGCCTTGCTTCATCAGATGAATAATCTGATATGCTACAAAGCTTTGATGTGCAACTTGTTACATTCCAAAGGCCACCTGTCTGCATCAACCAGGAAGTGAAACTCCAGAACTAGGATATTAAACCATGTTGCCTTCCAACACTGTCACAACAGTCACATGATCGGAAAGCTCCCAATTGCAAGTAGAGATTGGGAGCTTTCCATCGCCTGCCGGTAACTGTTCCGGGAGCACGCAGGTTACGCGCTTTTGGCACAGCATGGTTGACATTTTGGTACACATATATGAGGCCTCTTGGTAAAAAAACTTTTTTTAACCCTGCAAGACAATGGCATAATGTGCATTGCATGCTAGCATATTATGAAATATTTACCTTAGAACGAATCCCTCCAGCACACTGTCACAGCTGAAGGTGCTTCCATCTTTAGCCAATTTTCCTTCCGTGTTCACGTCCTTCAGCCATCTGATTGGTTGCACTGCAATGACTTCACTCCCCCGCATGCACGTGGAAGTCACAGACCACAGCACGGAGCTCTGAAGGGGTGGCATGGGTATGCCGTCCCTTCAGAGTGCATGCACTGGTGAGGTCACCGGCTGCATGCAGTGTGAAGATCTCCTAAACCGTGCAAGTTTAGGAGATATTCACTGTACCTACAGGTAAGCCTTATCTGTTGGTACAAGTTCAAAAAAAAAAAAAAGAAAAAAAAAAAAAAAGGGGGTTACCTTCCACTCGCCGAGAGGATGCATACAATTTGTACATCTGGCATAAAGTTGTTAAGAGAAAAATTATTTGTGGCCCACCAGGGCATAGCTATTAAATGGAGGAATCAATCCTTCCCTAAAACTAGCCAAATGGAAATCATTAATAAGAATATCCCTTATGAAATTTTTTTGTATGGGAATAAACATTTTCCCCTAAAGTTTCAGAAGTTTCAGAACACAGAGGACCTGTGATGTAACAGAGTTTAAATATGGCATGACCTCCCCACTCTGAGTCACTTGCACTCTACTTTATATACTCTTACCACTTTGCATAGTAGTATATATACCGTATGTAACAAAAGCACACAAGGGATTGTTGCAGTTTAGGTTCTTTATTTTAGGATGTGTATTTGTATCCAGACGCCTTCTTTGCATTTCCATACCTATGTACAACTGTTTGAATTCAATAAACAGAGAGTGTAAAAAAAAAAAAAAAAAAAAGTCTGCTGCAACTTGTAATTCTGCTAAATGCAGAAACTGACCCATCAGTACTAACTGTAGAGCTTTTACTTGAGGAAACCATATCCAAAATTCTTTATAGCACTGTTCAGCGCCAAAGATGGCTGCTCTTGCCATCAGGTTATCTAGAACCACGATATGCATGAAGGCCCCATTTACACCTTTAAAGCAACGCACAAGAACACATTTTGTGTGTGTGTGTTATATATATATATATATATATATATATATATATATATATATATATATATACATACATACATACATACACACACATATACATTACCATTCATGTTAAATGTTATTTTATGTAAAGAAAAAAAAAAAAACCCACACCCCTGCTATAGAGCTCCGCAAAGCACAGATGTAAATAAATGTGCACTACATTGCCAAAAATAGTGCAAGTGCATTTTTTTCATGCAGTGAGTCTCATTGTTTAAAAATGCATTAGCTGAGTTAATTCAATGTGCGTTAATGCAAACAGGAACGTGTCAATGGGCTTTAAAGCGGAACTTCACTCTCTCAATCAAAATTGACTAAATCTTATTCCTTATGCTGCCAGCATTGGTGAATCGATATACTTTCCTATCATATTTGCTTGTTTTAAACTTTTTTTTTTTACATTTCTTCAGTTACTTCCTGGTTTCCATGCCTAGATATTTAATGTCATACATACCAGAAGTCTTCAGTAGGGGCTTTCACAGCTAAGCACACCCTCTCCTGCTTGCATGACTGAGCTAAGGGCAGGTGGATCCCAGGAAGTAAATGCTACATGAATCATCTGCCCCTAGTCAAGATGGCCACAACAAGAAATGCTGGGGGGCGTTTTTCAAAGTGATTTCTCAGCAAAATTAAGCATGGGTGGATGGATAGATGGATGGATGAAGGAGTTTGCTTTGAAATTAAAAAATAATTAAATAGAATTTTATAAGTAGTGGTGCTCAGATGAAGTGTAGTTCTGCTTTAAGATCTTTGCCTCCCTACCAGCATAGACTGAAGTTTCCATTTAAGAGCGTTATACTGGCTGTTATAAAGTTCCTCTCCTTTTCCCACTGCCTACTATTCTATAGTTAATGGTAAAAATAAAAAAAATGCCTTTATATAAACACTGAACAGTGTACAAAGAATTTTATAAAAATAATTACTGCAGACTTCTTAGCTAACAAAGTGCTCCAACCTGTGAAGTGCATTAACGAGGGATAGAACTGCAGTTCTAACATACAAAAATCATACAATGGTTGCTCGTATCGCAAAGAAAGTAGTTCTGTATGAGACACTGCATACCAAGCTCCAGGAAGTGTGTATTCTTGCCAGTGCCTAATCTCTTATCACAGACAAACATACTGCCGTTTTGGATCCAGCTCTCAACCACAGGAGTGATCGACAACAAAAGACAAAATAAGCGATAAACACGAAAATGATACACAACAGCATGTTCAGAACTAATATTGTAGCCTGACGAAATGTAGACAACCATTTATAAAATTCAACACTGAAGGAACTGGGCTACTTTGATATGGAAATTTACTTATACTACTACATTACTGTCAGGATCCTTGCAGAAACTGGACCTGCCCTGTGACATCAGCGTGCTTCTGCTGTCTGCCGAATCCGGGTCATAGGAGTGTAGGACTAAGGGCACGCCTGTGGCCCACAGGAGAAGCATGTCCAAAAGAGTTTTACCCATACTTCTATTAACTTTCTCCTTCTGAGAGGGCATTCTGGAAGGAGGTCACCTGTTCCATCATCAGCAGGAGGAACAGGAACAAAGGGAAGTTTAAAGGGGGGGGGGTCTATTTTTACAAGATAACATGTCGCTTGTCCTGAATGGGATAAGTGTCTGTCTCCATAACACTACAATTAAGGCAAAGCCTGCAGGGAGCTGGCATTCTATAGACTCCAATCACATGCATTCCTTTAAAATGTTTGCCTTACAGCAGAACTAAAGTTAAAAGAATACAAAAAAATTGCTAGCAAGTTTTTTTAATTTTAAAACAGACTTTCAATGTCTCCTTTACCCGACTTATTAATGCCATTATTTGACAAAAAGTAAACACAGTCACAGATTGTAGATCACATGTCGCATAGAAACCGGTTTATCTACATGAGTAATACCGTAAACTGCAAAAATATGTGGAAAAAAAAACTGTCTAAGGGCTCTTTCACACGGGGCGGATCAGTGATGATCCGCCCCGTGAACACCCGCTTGCTCAGCGGGGATCGCTCCGCCGATCCCCGCTGAGCAGAAAGATGACAGGTCCATCGCTGCACACTGTGCAGCTACGGACCTGTCAGAGCGCCGCTCTCCCCATGGGGGATCGGATGATGACGGACCGTAGTGTCCGTCGTCACCCGATCCGATAACGGATGGAAAAGTAGGGTTTTCCTCCATTACACTTTTCGGATCGGAGCGGGTCGGATGTCAGCGGACATGTCACCGCTGACATCCGACGCTCCATAGGGATACATGTATGTCCGTTTTTCATCCGAAAATGGAAGGATGAAAAACGGACATACGGATCCCTCGTGTGAAAGAGGCCTTAAAGTTAAGGGCTGATGAAACTTTACTAGGAGGGAACATCAATTTACTATTGAGGTCTTTAGGAAGCCAGACCAATTAAACCTATATGATCAGCCAACAGATGTTGTAGGCATCATTGGAACCCTTGAACTCCCCTGCTAATAATTACTCTATCTACAGCTCATGGTACATTAGTGTGATGATCAATAGAAAGGACGCTCCTTGTATTGGTGGTCATTGGTTAGAATCCCCCCCCTTGCAGATTGCTAAAAAGATCAATGCGTTCAGTGGTGATATAATCAGAAAGGCAGAAATTGCTCAAGGAACCCCTGGCAACTTTGGAAAAAAGCTAGGGTGTTCCACAGAACCCTGAATGAGAAAGTCTCATCTAGACAGAGTCAGAGAGGGCAAGGAAAAGTAAAAGTGGGGAGATGCAGAAGACCATGTAGGACAAATGCAGCAGGGTATGCAGGTCAGCTCTCAGATATACTCTCATACTCCAGCCCACTTCCCGCCCATAGGTTGAAGTGGTTATGCCCGGAATATGCCTGCAGCTACGGGCATCCCAGTATCTTTTTTTCTCAGTCAGCATATTTTTTTTTAAGCTATTCAAGCGGCTGATTAGCCGCTAGATTGCTTTTACAGGCAGCAGGAAGGGACATACCGCCACCCACTGGCACCTCTCCAGGCTCTCCCGTGTGATCGGAGAGCCTGGTATCCAATCGGGCGCTTCAGCCCGGCTATCACAGACCGAAAGTGGACCATCTCTGCTCCTGGGAGGCCGGAAGTGTCATCGCGACGTCACTTTCAGTTTTGGCAAGTGTAATCATTGCCATTTTTTTCCCTAGAAAGCAGAGATCAGAGCAGTATTTTTTTTTATCTTATGCTTTCCAGGGTAGAAGAAGGATTTGGGGTCTTTAGATCTCTCCATAAAGAGGACCTGTCATGCCTTATATCATCATAAGGGATGTTTACATTTCTTGTGATAGGAATAAAAGTAATAAGAAAAAAAAATTAAAAAAGGGACAGTGAAAAAAAAAAAAAAAGTTTAAGCACCTCCATCCATTTGTACTTGCGAATGCATATGTAGGTCACGCCCATATATCTAAACAGTGTTCGTACCACACGTGAGGTATTGCCACGACGGTTATAGCGAGAGCAAAAATTTTAGCACTAGCCCTCCTCTGTTACTCTAAACTAGTAACCTGTAAAAGCATCGCCTATGGAGATTTTTAAAGTACCGTAATTTGGCACCTTTCCAGGAGTGTGCACAACTTTAAAAGTGTGACATGTTAGTTTTCTATTTACTTCTATTTTCTATTTACATAAAATCATATTTTATAGTTTATCAAAAAAATTGGGTTATACGTTGTGTTTTTTTGCATTAAAATTCATTAAAAAGTGCATTTTTTCCAAAAAAAAAAAAATTGCATTTTAAAAACCGCTGAGCAAATACAGTTTGACAAAAAATTGTAACACGCACAATTTTATTCTCCAGGGCCTCTGCTTTAAAATATATATAATGTTTGGGGGTTCTAAGTAATTTTCTAGCACAAAAATTATGATTTTTACATGGAGTGAAATGCCAAAATTGGCCCAGTAGGGAAGTAGTTAAAAAGGTCACATGAGAAGGTGTGGTAAAAAGCTCATATAAGGCATCAGGTTTGGTCATGTGTGAGTGGTAGGAACTTTGAACAACCACGCTTTACAAGTATGTCCATCAGTCAAGCGTGTCATTTGCAATAGCTCAAACTACCTTTACCTGTACTAGTTCATTAATTCTACCATGCTATTCAGTGACGGTAGGGGGTATTATGCTCTTACAGTGTATGTGGATAAGAGATTTGAGTGTGATAAGGTGGAACTAAAGTCTGTAAATACATCTGATTCAGTATGATGTCCATGAGCTCGCTCCCCCATCCCAGCATCTTCTACCCAACTTCTTTTAAAGGGTTACTAAACCCGCAACAGTAAAATTGTATATGCAGTAAAGCATGCTTTTTATCACTGTAGAACACAAGAGGTTAATCCTCCGCATTGTGTAAAAAGGCGGTTTGATCCTCCCCATCTTCCAATGTCCCCAAACCATCTCCTGATATAACAGCCTTTGGAGTCACTCTACACATGCTTAGTTTAGTGTATACGGCTAGAGTTTTTTTTTCCCTAGAGAGGGTGCATGTGATCAGCACAGGGCCAATCAGCACTGTCCAGACAGAGGATTAGGGATCATGCAGCCTCATAGGACAGACAGAGCAGAATGAAAACTCCTCCTACAAGTTTTAACCAGACACTAATAGTAGTCACAAGACTGCTATATACTGCTGATGAGAAAGGGTATTTAGCAGTTTATATTTACTAAAATAATTGCATTTCCACGTTCTGTGTAGTGTGGGGGACCAGATATAGTGAATCTAGGGTCCTGGGTTTAGCAACACTTTAAGTGCGGGATCCTCATCCAGAGGGGGAAGATGGAACTCCTGCCAATGTGCACAAGAGTTTGTTCATTCCGGAACCAAGGGGTCCTAAGAATGTAAGCGGAGCTGCGCATGCACAGCTTAGTGTACATTCTGCCACTGTTAGAATATAATGTCCCAGCAGGGGGATTACTCCATCCACCTCATTTGCGTGGCTAGAATAAACATTTTCTAAACAAAAAAAAAAAAACCAAAAAAACAAAACAAACAAAAAAAAAAAAAAAAAGAAACACAAAACCCCCAACTATGCATGCCCAGTGTTATTTGGACTTGCTTAACAGATTCCAGCACTCCTCTCACATTTATTTTATGTGTTCTGCCACAGGTATATAGATCCTTAGTGTCTGTTGAGGTTTACCAGAAGGGTGTTGTTTATGGCTGATGCACATTGGAGAGAGGATACTGCCTGACCTCTTCCTGTCCATCTTAACCACCCCTATTTAATTTTGTGGATATAGCCATTAGATCCAAAGAAGGCTGGGTGTTAACTGTCTGAGGCTAATAGGGTAATGTCAGTCAAGGTGGGTAGGTTAGTAGGGGGTGTCTTCTGGGGGTTGCGGATGTTGCAAGAGGTTGCTGCTCAACTGAGAAGGCTGCATCGCTCTGGCCTCCTCTTGGCACTGGGAGTGTGCTTGCCCGGAACAAAACAGCTAATAGCTTTACTATTTTGAATCTTTTGTGGTTTGGGGTTTTTGGCAGAATAGCTGTTATTTCCCATTTCTACTTTGGTACATGACACAAAAAGCAGGCCACCCAGATAGCAAAGTTTTTATGACTGAATGAGGCACATGCACAGTGTAGCTCATGTGCCACCATCTGCAAAGTGTAGAGTGTAGAGTAGAAGCCAGGTGCCATGACAACTTAAACTTCGAAGAGCATGTGCAGGGCGTTAAACTATCAAATGGTGGCAAATGGCTAAAGATTTAATTTACCCAGTCCCACAGAAGAAGAATAGAAGATGATGGCAGCAGTGGTGGGGAACATGGAGCTTGCCTATCTGGAGGAGGCAAACTCAAGATTAAAAAGTCTACTATTAGACATATGTTCCCACAAAAAATAGCCCAAAGTAAACCACTTTTTTAGGGGGTGAACTGGAGAAAAGTAAATACATCTGTCAATTTTTTTTTCAATGACCATCTGTCAAGCCATTATAGATCAATTTGTTTCAGTTATTATCCCAACAAGAAGTTGAGGGAAACCTACCCAAATGGGACTCAGGCTAAATAAAGACATGAACTCTTGCTCACTTTAACAAAGACCAACAAACATTTAGGCTGGAGTTGGGCTTTAAAGCCATCAGCATGAATGATAAGTGCAGCAGTCAATTTGCTGAGGATTATTAATTCAAGTAAAGCTAATTTATTTTTTGCAGACTACACAATTTTAATACAAAAAAGACATGAGAAATCAAGTGTAATGATTGGAAGTGCTCGAATCACTCTGCCAATATATTTTTGGCACATACACAAAGGAACTAGAGGGCTTTCACACTTCAGTAAAGCATTAGTAAAGTATAAAATTAACATAATCCTCAGGTTGACACAAATAAGGAAACAAGGAACAAAGTGAATTCTGGGAGTATAGTTTAAGTTTGCCACTCTGGGACTTCCAAATCCAGATGAACTCACCTTCAGATGGTTACACTTAACATTCTAATTAGTGTAGGTTCTCACAGGGTCTGCAAAGCGATTGGGCATTTTTTTACAAATTCTTGCCTTAAAGGGAACCGGTTACAAATCTGAGCAATTCAAACCGAGTATATGATGAAGATACACATAAGAAAGATGTAGAAATTACATTAAGCCTAGGTTCACATTGGAGCGATTTAAAAGATCAAATCACATGACAAGTCGAAGCCTATTGGCAGCAATGGCACTGTTCCAATCGCTGCAACACCGATTTTGCCGGAGACCCATTTGCGAAAGTAGTTCCTGCACTACTTTTGCCGATTTCAGGTGCGACTTCAATAGACATCGGTGTATGAAGCCACGCAGATGTCTATCAAGTAGCACCTGAAATTGTGCTGACTTTGCTACTTTGAAATTGCGCTACTTCACTTGAAGTAGCACGATTTCAAAGTAGCATCAATGTGAACCAGGGCTAAAAGTCAGGTTTGACCTCCTTTCCTGCCACAGTCCCATCACAGAGATCCAGCTGTCAATGACAGCTCCAGGTCTGGTACTAATGATCAGGACCTGGGAGGACTGGCTATTAATCACATAAAATACAGTGATAAGTAACTGTACAGCCTGCTTAGTTACACTAAGTTACAATAATATGTACTGTACAGTTTTACTAATACAGGACAAGAGGCTGACGCTATTGCTTGGCCAAACCAGTGCTGTTAAAGGATGGGGTGAGGACAGTACTCACCATTGGCTTATAGCTCATAAAAGGCAAATTCCATCAGCAAAGGAGCAAAAAAGGAAAGGCAAGTACAGTACATGCTACATGGGACTGCATTAAAGTGAACCTGTGAATTTGTGCTACATGGTCAAAGCACAGGTTCTGGATAAAAAAATAGTATTAATGGATGCACAACAGGAAAAATGGGTGCATTTTATATCTAATAGAGCTATTATTCTACTTCTAATTTTTTAACGTACACTTACATTTTATCCTGGAGTAGTTTCTATTTTACTGTATTTATGAGAGCTGCATCGGCCATAACTATTCATCAACAATCATTGTCCAGCTGTTATTTTTAGAGATTTCAGTATGACATTTGACAGATTGGTTGCTATGGAAAACACTAACCCTCTCCAGTTTTCATAGATCAGCCCCAATATGCATTCTCAGTTGTATGAGAACACTTCTACATATTTGAAAACACTTCTACATATTTGAAAACTGCTGTGATAAAGATGAAACCAAATCAAAACAATGCCACAAAATCATAAAGCACTCTATTCAATCAATACTGCACAAGCTAGGGCTGGATAGGGGCCAGAAACCAACAAAGGTGTTTCCTGCCAGTCAAATTAAAGCTCTGCAGTGATGCCAGCTGAGCAGAGTTTTGTTTGCTTCTTCATTTTAAATGAGGATTATGTCCAACTTAAAAAGGCATTTCCTTTGATACATAAAAAAGCAAAAGAAAGGTTTTCTATCCAATTGCGTTTCCTACAGCACTGTAGTTTTTACATCAATTATATAGCCACGAGTACACTAAATAGGGCAGTGATGGTGAACCTTGGCACCCCAGATGTTTTGCAACTACATTTCCCATGATGCTAATGCACTCTGCAGTGTAGTTGAGAATCATGGGAAATGTAGATCCAAAACATCTGGGGTGCCAACAAGGTTTGCCATAACTGAAATAGGAGGATTTATTGAGCAATACGCCAACAAAATTAACAGTCTATCTAGTACAAACACAGATGCCTTCCAGCCGTTTTTTTTGTTTTGGAAATATTGAGGTAGGCCTAAAACACCTGTATGTGTTTGACCAATACACAGGGTTCCCTTTGAGAGGGTAACACTCACTAATATACAGGGCTCCCTTAGGCCCCTTTCACACGGCAAGTCTCAGAGATAGAAACTGGATATCAGTTTTGTCTGTGAAGATCAAACTGTACAATGTACAGTATACAGACCGCAGTAAAACTGCCAGTTGATTGGAAAAAAAAAAAAAAATATCTACATATATACATACACACAGTTGTGCTCAAAGTTTACATACCCTGGCAGAATTTAGGATTTTTTTTTTTCCACAGCGGAGTATTTTACCAGAAATCTTGTTTCAACTTTGAAGTTCAATCTCGTCCCTTCACATCCTCACATCATTGTGGCTTTTTCATCAGTTTATTTACCAATCATAGTATTATTGAGAAAAAGAAAAAAGCACAAAAAGAACCCCATATCGGTTTCCTTCCCTCCTTCAAGCCCTCCTAAGACCCCCCTGACCCTCCCACATCCCTGTACCCTCCCCTCCCATACCCCCCAACCTCACCTCCCTTACTTCACTCCCACCTCCTACTTCTATTTCCACATTACACTCTACTCCTAACTTAACCGGTCTCCCCTCAACTCTCCATGTCTGGAAGTCACCGTCTAGCTACATCGGGACCTCAAAACTATATACCCCAAACCTCGGCAGCCCTCATTGAACATTATACTCTGCCCATTCCCTCCATTTCTTCTCGTAGGATTCCATTCCCTCCCCTTCGCTAAACCCAAGATGCTCTAGGCTTTGAATATCGTTAATTCTACTGAACCAATCCCACATTGTAGGTCTTCCTTTCATCTGCCTGAATCTAGAAATAAGGCTTTTGGCCGCATTGGTGAGCTGTGGTATTAGTGTTTCCATATATGCCTTCGTGGGCATTTCGCTCTTATGAAATAGACATTCCCATGGGTCATCCGGGATGGCAATATTGGTGATCTTTTATTATTCTCCTAACCTCCCCCCAATATCTTTTAATTTCCGGGCACTGCCACCAAATATGCGCCATTGTTCCTATTTCATTGCAGCCCCGCCAGCATAATTTTGATGTTTCCTTCTGAAATTTGTGTACTCTATCGGGGGTCATGTACATTCTCACCAAAAACTTGTAGTTTAGCTCCAGTAACTTGCAGTTGACCGAAGTGACATTGACCCTTCCAAATATCTGCCACACTTCCGAGTTTTTAAGCTTGCTATCCAATTCCATCTCCCACTTCTTAATAAATGGTGGGAATTTATGATTTCTTGACCATTTTTCCGAGAATATGAATTACACAAAAACATTTTTCACTCATGGTTAGTGATTGGCTGAAGCCATTTATTATCAACGGTGTTTCTCTTCTTAAATCAGAACGGCAACATAAACTACCCAAATGACCCTGATCAAAAGTTTACATACCCTGGTGATTTTGGCCTCATAACATGCACACAAGTTGACACAAGGGATTTGAATGGCTATTAAAAAGGTAACCAACATCATCTGTGATCCGTTTGCTTGTAATTAGTGTGTGTGCATAAAAGGTCAGTGCGTTTCTGGACTCCTGACAGACCCTTGCATCTTTCATCCAGTGCTGCACTGACATTTTTGATTCTGAGTCATGGGGATACCCAAGGAATTGAGAATGCCAATCAGCAGTGATCAAACTCTAATCAAAGAAGTGGAAAATGAGGGGTTCTGTTGAAATCAAACCACGGTCAGGTAGACCAACTAAAAATTCAGCCACAGCTGCCAGGAAAATTGTCCTGGATGCAAAAAAACCCCACAAATAACTTCAGGTGAAATACAGCACAGTCTGAAAACGTGGTGTGGCCGTTTCAAGATGCACAATAAGGAGGCACTTGAAGAAAGATGGACTGCATGGTCGAGTCGCCAGAAGAGAGCCAGTTCTATGTAAATGCCACAAAGTATCCCGCTTACAATACGCCAAACAGCACAGAGACAAGCCTCAAACCTTCTGGCACAAAGTAATTTGGAGTGATGAGACCAAAATGTAGCTTTTTGGCCACAACCATAAACGCTTAATGTGGATTGCTGATGTTTTGAGGATGTGTGAGCTACAAAGGCACAGGAAATTTGGTCAAAATTGTTGGCAAAATGAATGCACTATGTTATCAAAAAATACTGGAGGAAAATTTGCATTCAGCCAGTAAGTGCGCATGGGACGTACATGGACATTCCAACATGACAATGACCCAAAACACAGGGCCAAGTTGACCTGTCGTTGGCTACAGCAGAATAAAGTGAAGGTTCTGGAGTGGCCATCTCAGTCTCCTGACCTCAATATCATTGAGCCACTCTGGGGAGATTTCAAACGTGCAGTTCATGCAAGACAGCCCATGAATTTACAGGAACTGGAGGCTTTTTGCCAAGAGGAATGGGTAGCTTTACCATCTGAGAAGATAAAGAGCCTCATCCACAAATACCACAAAAGACTTCAAGCTGTCATTGATGTTAAAAAGGGGGCAATACACAGTATTAAGAACTGGGCTATGTAAACTTTTGATCAGGGTAATTTGGGTAGTTTCTGTTGCCATTATGATTTAGAAAGAGTAAACACAGTTGATTGATAATAAATGGCTTCAGCCAAACACTAACCATGAGTGAAAGAAAAGTTTGTGTGTTATCATTCATATTCTCTGAAGAATAGCCAAGAAATCATCAATTCTGCCAGGGTATGTAAACTTATGAGCACAACTGTGTGCAATATCTATCTATATATCTATAATCTCTATCTTCTTGATGTCACAATTTTGCTGCAGCATTTTCTGTCTTTAGGAAAGTGGTGCATATTTTTACATTCATATTGTTCCATATTTAAAATTTAGATTTTTCAATATTAAAATTTTCATACAGATTTGCAAAATCTCCTACAGTAGTGGTAACAAATGTATTAGAAAAAGTAATTGGAAATTTTCTTATTACTGTAGAAATAGGCTAAGAGAATCTGCTATTTCCAATCAGTTTTGACCCGCAGAGCTGAAAAAAGCGAGGTTAAGGGACCAGTGCAAAGATTACTAGAATTACCCGTGATTTTGAAAGCTTTACCAAAACTGATGGGAGACTATTTCAAAAGAAACTGCTAGCTCTCCGTCCATAATCGTTACCCAATGGTTTCAGTATTTTCTTGACTTGAAACAAGTATGCAGACCAAAAGGTTCAGATCTCATTCTGTCTGATCTGCATGTTTGTTCTAAGTCCGATCAGGCAACATATACTAATATTTCTTGCAGTGAAACTTCCCTTTAAACCCTGTATGTTCATCCCTATTTGATCTGGTAACGAAAAGGAAAAAGGAGAACATTGTCCTCCTGAGCCTATTGATTTTACAACCAATACATGAGAAGTCACCAAGCTTTTAAGAATGTCAGGAGCATTTGACCCTGAAATCAAATTTTCTCTTTCAGCTCTGATGTGAAATTGGGTATTGTCATTTCACATGGCTGTCAGTAAACAGAAATTGGGAAACCCAATAGTGAAATGTATAGGATGAAAAGACTGTTTGTAGACTGGCTATATAGGCGATTGCTTGACAACAGACCTCTAGAAAAACTGCTACTATAATTACTGCAACTATTAGGGCTCTTTCACACGGGGAGTCTTTATGTCCGTTTTTCATCCTTCCGTTTTCGGATGAAAAACGGACATACATGTATCCCTATGGAGCGTCGGATGTCATCGGTGACATGTCCGCTGACATCCGACCGGCTCCGATCCGAAAAGTGTAACGGAGGAAAACCCTACTTTTCATCCGTTATCGGATGACGACGGACACTACGGTCTGTCATCATCCGATCCCCCATAGAGGAAAGAGGCGCTCTGACGGGTCCGTCGCTGCACAGTGTGCAGTGATGGAACTGTCATCCTTCTGCTCAGCGGGGATCGGCGGAATGATCCCCGCTGAGCAAGCAGGTGTTCACGGGGCGGATCATTACTGATCCGCCCCGTGTGAAAGAGCCCTAAGACTCTCTCTGATGAAACAAATCCAACTGAAAATATGATTTCATCTCTTTCATAGCAACAAAAAAGGGCAATAAGGACTGAGGTGTTTACTGAGGCCCGTGGTGGCTGAGATTTAGGGAATTTGAGTACTTCCACCGGTTGGTCAGCAGCATTTAGGCTCAAACCATTGCCAATCATATAATCTACATCTTCCCTCTGTCCCCATTACTGGACAATATATACAAGATACACATTAGCATTATTCACCATGTTTTTTACAGCATAGTCACTTGGTAAGCTGGTGAGCTATAGGATGGCCCATCTCTTATCCTCCAGTTAGGAGAAAAAAAAAAAAAAGTAAAACATAATTAGTTAAAGTACCTGACCAGGATTTAATTTCAGGTCGTATAGCCCGATTCAGGAGAGGCCTGACATTCTGATATAAAACGAAAGGTTAGGAAACCATTCATGCATGTCTAATCGATCTCGATGCAGTTAAAGATTGACATAGTGAAGATGCAGTACTTTGCACTTCTGAAATGTCATCAGAACTGGGACATTTCAATAACCATGAAGTAGGTGCAGCACTGTATCCCTTCCCAAGTAAGTCACTTTCCTTCTACAATGTGCTATAGCTCATATGGCCATGAAAGATATAGGCAGCATATATGAAAATAGCCTATTGCTTCCATCACCCTTACTGGGTTTTTTTTTTTAGCAAAATTTTACTCCCACAAAATCTTATGACTCAAAAGCTGAATAGATAAGTTTTTTCAGTGTTTTTACAGCTGAAAAACTCCTCTTCAAACCCACTAGTTCTGTTTTTTTCCCAGCCAGAAAATGCCTGTGACAGACCTAACCTGGACAAGGGCTTTTGGAGAGGACTAGGAGCAAGCCTCTTACCCACTGACCATGGGCCCTGGCATTTAAAGTGGGGTTCCACCCAAATTTTGAACAATATCTGTATGTATTCTCTTCCTTGCCTAGATGCTGACATGCCATTTAAAAAAAAATTTAAATCGCTGTAATTACCTTTTATTTTTCTATTCTTCTTTGCACTTCCTGGTTCTCCTCCCGTGGGAGTAGGCGTGTTTCTAGCCTCTCCCAGACTCCTGGGAGCTAGTCTCAGGCTTCCCAGGATGCCTCTGAGCATGTGCGGGAACGAGCGGTGAATGCTGGGAGCACAGCATTCACCACATCCGGGAAATAAATGCTTGTGGGCTTCAAATGCCCAGAATGAAGATGGAAACCGCCTGCAGTGAATAATATAAGTTATTCTTTCCGACGAAATCTGACACAGGCGGACATATTACACACAATATGTGAGTATGTAATGCTGAGAAGAAAAGTTTGTTTATGAACTAAAAAAAAAAAAAAAAAAAAAACACGATAGATAGGTGGACCCCCGCTTTAAAGGGAACACTACTCTTTGGGAGGTGGATGCCTGGGGGGGGGGGGGGGGGTTGAATGACTGGAGTGGTCCTGTTTCTGATTCAAGTTCATGTTTCCCCAAAACACACAGACTCTAGGAACTGGAAGTTTCATGCCCCTATTTTGGGCCTCTATGCCTCAAATCAGCAAGGACTGTGAATGTTAATGGAATCCGCTGGGGTCCCCTGTCATAATGCGTTTATTGTAAGTCTCCGGCTATAGTCTGTTGCATACTAGTCTGAGGTAGAATGAGATCTCTGATTAATCACATTGTCTGGTTGGGCATTGCGTCACCTAGGTTGGTTTAAGTGACTAGTTAACTAGCTCATATTATGTTTCTGGTTACAGTTTGTATTGTTGGGGTAATATAATGAGAAGGGGACTGTCCTCCTGTAGGGTATAAAGTACATGTGAGTTTCAATAACGGGTCCAGTTTCATACAAGCCATTTGTCGCCTAGTTTTGTATGGTCAGCTATAATATCTGGTATCTATGTCATGACTGGAGGAAGCGCTATACTGACGGAAGCACCAAAGCTGGGTGCTGGGACGGTTCCGTCACAACGCCCCTGCCAAGAAACACTGATAAAAGCCTATGTGTGCATGGACACATAGGATAAAATGCTGGGGAGTTTACTGGCTGCAGGCAAACACCTGAAGCCAAAAACGGCAGCTGTAAAAACTTCCAGTGTGCATGAGGCCTTAAAGCAGGGGTCCCCAAACTTTCTAAACAAAAAGGGCCAGTTTACTGTCCTTCAGACATTATGGGGGCTGAACTGTGGTCATTGGGAGTAGAAAAGCTCCCGACATCAGTGGGAAAAAAAATAATGCCTCATCCTTTGTTTCAGTGGTAGTAATTGTGCCCCATCATTGGTGTCAGTGGGAGGAATTGTACCCAGTGTTAATTTAGTCGACTAAATGAATACTATTTTAGTCGACTAAAACAATTGAGATGACTAAAATACGACAAACTAAAAGCCATTTAAGTCCCAAGACTAGAACGAGACTAAAACTAAAATGCCATTTTAGTCAAAAGACTATGACTAAAACTAAATTGCAATTACTGAAATGCACTGGAGATTTTAGTCGACTAAAACGTAGGACATTTTAGTCGACTAAAATGTACTGGAGATTTAGTCGACTAAATACGACAAACAATTGCAGAAGAATAAAATGGGACTAAAACTAAAATGCCATTTTAGTCCTCAGACTAAAATTAACACTGATTGTACCTCAGTGTTGGCGTCATTGGGAAGTATTGTATTCCATCGTTGGTGTCATTGGGAGAAATTGTGCCCATTGTTGGTGTCATTGGGAGAAATGTTGCCCCTTCATTTGTGTCGGGGTGGGGATTATGCCCTATTGCTGGTATCAGTGGATGAAATAGTGCCCCAAGGGCTGGATAAAAGCAAGCCCCTTCCCGACCAGGCCCTTTTTTTGCGATAGGGCACTGCGTTACTTTAACTGACAATTGCGCGGTCGTACAACACTGTACCCAAGTAAAATAGATTATTTTTTCCCCCCACAAATAGAGCTTTCTATTTGATCACCTCTGCGTTTATTTTTTGCGCTATAGACAAAAAAAAACTGACAATTTTGAAACAATAAAAAATTTCTGCTGTAAAGCACATCCAATGTAAAAAAAAAAAACAAAAAAAAAAAAACAAAACAAACTATGGCATATATTTAACTTTTTTTAAATGGTTTTTACTAGTAATGGCGACGATCAGCAATTTTTAGAGGGACTGCGACATTGCAGCGGACAAATCTGACACCAAGTGACACTTTTTGGGGACCAATGACACCAACACATTTATCAATGCAAAAAAAAAATGCACTGTTACTGTATTTATGGCACTGGTGCTTTCTAACTGGGGGGGGGGGGGGTACTGTGACTGGAGGAAAACAAATCTGTGTTTCTGCTTAGCAGAAACACAAGATCTCCATCTTTCTCCCTCACAGAACAGCCATTCCACCTCTCCTGTGAGCCATTGGCAGGTCCGGGCTGCCATCGCGGCTGCCGGACCTGCTAATTGGCTTCCACTGTGTCAAATCACAGCGGGAGTAGGGCTTCGGCAGCGCACGCCCAAGAGCCTAAGAGAGGAATCACGTACAGGTACATGATTTTGCACTTAAGTGCTGCCCTGCTGCAGTATATGCATGTGGGGCGGTCCTTAAGTAGTTACAGAAGATCTTTTTAGGAAAAAAATAAATGCACTTATTGCGGGTAAAAAAAAAGTGCAATTATTTATTGGAGCCTGGAAAAGCATTGCATCAGCAGATGGCTGGTGCCATGCAGGTCTCCAGCAGATCTGTCAGTGTATCTGCTTGCCTGTAAGTGGGTAAGCAGATACAATCTGAGAGGATGCATGAATGAACTACCACAGGGCTCCACAGTGCTGTGGTAGTATATTGAAAACAGGCCGACAGCTGCAAAGGCTGTCAAACCTTGTAGTTTTCCATGCACAGAGCCCTGTACATGAGTGACGCCGCTGGGAGGGTGGAGGGGGTTTTGGATGGATCCTGCAATATTTTCTGCCATTTACACTGCAGAGACTAGAATTTTTGCTTGCAGACTTGCATAAAAAGGAAAAAAAAAAAAAAAAAAAAAAAATCACATACATGCTTCACCAAGCTCACTTCAGCAGAAGCCCATTACCACCTAAATGGATGCTAGGATGGCTTAAATGGTCAGTCTAACTAAAACAGGTATTTTAATTTTTCATGAAACTGGAGAGTTAAACTACCTTACAGCTTCTCAACTCTGCAGAACTATATTTGTGAGATTTCTGGTTTCTCTGATACATAGAGACAGATTCACTCTGTCTGGAGAGATACGGACGGTGGGTGTTCGTTACATTTACCAGCTCTGGCCTCATCACTGTCGGAGCTCTACTGGCCCCCTACACTTAAAGTGAACTCTACATAGGGATAGCCATATTGGGCTTCGCCTTTCCATGTGTATGGTACTAGTGCCTGGTTCAAAGTTCCCTAGTTTGGCTCTTGAGGATATGGTTATTTCCCCCGTCCCACACAATTTATAAGGATCTTTCGAGCTTTATATTGCTTATAGCATGAGAAACTGCTGATTGGTGGATGATCCCGCCAGGTTTGCCTGCGTATACTGGTTCTGTATATTATGTACCACTGCAAGCTCCTGAAGAAGTGCTTAAGGGCACGTAACATGAAAAGTTTTCTTCTATTTGTCATCACCTCATTTTGAATCATTATTGATTGATCTGTTTCACTGTAATAGTAGTTGGTTGTGTTAGGTTGTGCGAGCGTCGTTTAGACCAAACACCCTATTTTGTTTTTAACATGTTATGTCAATAATGTGAATTTTAAAAAGATATATAAAAGTTTTGTACTTCAACGCTACAGATGTGCCTCTAAAGTCCATGTTTCCTTCTTTTGAATACATTTTGCAATATATTTAGGATGTTGGCACACTTAGGGTCGGTTCACACTGGGGCGACTTGGGATCCGACTTGTACGCCCTCAAGTCGCCCCAAGTCGCCCCAAGTCGCTTTGCATTTAGATTATCATGGTAGGCAATGGGAGCGTCTTAATTGACACTACTGAAGTCGCTCCGACTTCAGAAAAGGTTCCTGTACTACTTCTATCCGACTTGTAGGCGACTTGTACCCATTCAACTCAATGTAAGTCGCCTGCAAGTCGGATCTCTCAAGCGACTTTGCAGAGAAAACCCCTCCCTCCCCCCTCCCTCCCAGAGAGGTGATTGGCCACAGGCGAAGTCGCCTGTCATGGAGGCGACTTCAAGTCGCCTCGTAATTTGCCGAAGTCGCGCTGAAGTCGCGCTAAAGTCGCGCTGAAGCCGCGTTGAAGTCGCGGTACAAAGTCGCGCTAAAGTCGTGTTGCCCATGTGTGAACCGACCCTTATACCTATCTGTATCCACAACGCCATCTTGTGGCGATACATTTAAATTAAATGTTCTTTGATTATTTAATTTTCTTTAATAGAATAGTGTAGTTTTTCTTAAACCCCTCTCAGTATATTCACTTTTACTCATTTAGACAAAATAAAAAGCAGGGGCTTTAAATAAAATCATGATTTTAAGGTCCTGCCCATATGAGCTTTGCTCTCCGAAAACCCACATATCACCTCGGTGTAGAGTTTTAACCTTGAACCACACACTAGTGTGCATTGCACGATGTTGCGGGATGGTTGCAGCAGTCCAATTCTCTTGAATTGATCATGCTTGCAGCGCAGTTCCATTCATTTGAAATCAGTCCTGTTTGACAGGTGCTGCACCCACCAAATATAATCACGGCTGTGACATGCATACACCCCTACCCGTTGCTGCCAAAGGAATAGCAGTTGGGGGCAATAAAACCACAGGATTTTAGTGCCCTTCAAACACTAGTGTGAACAAGCCTTAAGGCTGCTGGTATTGAATCAACCAGTTTCATGGGACACCAACTAGGTATGCCACCTCATCCCTTTAAAACCAGTTTTAAAGGGATGAGGTGGCAACCCCAACTAGAACCTATACACTTGTATTACAAAGATGCACTTAGGCTTATAGTTTACACTTGTGGTCGGTGGGGGACAGTAAAACAGGCTGTTTAAAAGCATTTTTACGGTCCCCTACCAAAGGCAGCTGGATAGGGTTGTACACATGCCACAACCGAAATGCTTTGCGGCATGGCCTTCTCAGTCTCGTCCGTGGGCAGTACAGATGCCAAAGCAACCCATTCAAGTGAATGGGGCCGTGCCACAACAGCAAGGCAAAAGCTAAGTTGTGGTTGCAGCACAGTATTCCCATTCACAAAACCCTGTTTGGGGTCAAAAAGAAGCATTCGGGAGGTGACAGTATCACCTCTTGAATGCTTTTCAGCTGTGCCTGCACCACACTTTGAAAATCTATCCACCAATGAGCTTGCTTCAGAGACCACTGCAGGTGTAAATGCGCTCATAATCTTTAAAAAAAACATATCTAGTAGTATTTAAGCAGGAAAGATTTAAGATTTAACATCCTAGTAAAGAAAAAAAAAACAAAAAAAAAAAAAACACCATTATCGAAGATTTCAGTAATGTCTATAGTTATCTACTATCTTTTGCTTGCAGAGAATGACAAAATTGGATTTGCCATTGTAAAAGTGCTTACTGGCCATTCTTGCTTTTAAAGCAGGGCACAGTCAAATGATAAATTATTAAAAGCATTACATCTGAAGTACAGACAGATATAGGTTAATGTCTTCCCACTTCCATAGCATGGCGTTTCAGGTTATAAAATACCATGATCTAAAAATCTGCTATAACATGCAGTGGCTACATAAATACATAAAACATTAATATGGTCAGATTAACATATTTAGTAAATAATCATTTTAAAACTTATTTAAAAAGTACCAAAACACTAATCTTCCGCCCTGCACAAAGCAGTGCTCAGTACCTGTGTAGGCTCTGACTCCCTATTAAGTTATTACCAAGGATGGTTTCACACTGTTCAGTGGTAATGCATCATATGTAGATGTGAACTAGCTCTATAGGCAACATGGGTTTCTGTATGAAATGCATTTCTATGAAGCAAAATGCATGTGTTTTGCTGACAGCAATGTCATTGAAACTGATGTAAATGATTGCCTGAATCTGGTGCAGGACCTATCCCAAAAAAATAGTCTCTTTCCGGGATTTCTCCCACCTATGTCTGTTCTTTTTAATGGTTAAACAGAGGGATAGGGCAGAGGCACAATATTGGATTTGGTGTTGGTAATAGACCCAGTTCTGATGCAGCTGGAAGCCGGAAATGCAACTCCCATTGTAAAGCCTGGCAGTACTCAGAGCTAATAGAAAAGCAATATAGAAAACAACAAAAAAAAACGCTGACTGTTCTATCGGCGTTCAGACAAGATATTAAATTGTCTGAAAATGTAAAAAAAAAAATCAATGCGCTTGGAGTTGGACTAAAACAGCTTATATACCATGGATCTTCCAGGCCAGGGGACTGAATGTTCAATTCTGTACATTACAGATGTGCTGTGAACGCAGTGCATTGTAAGGCAGTTTTGAATGCATGATAGATAATTAAACTATATGAAACGTGTGAATGTATGATTAACCACTTAAGGACCGAGCCTCTGAGATTTGGTGTTAGAAACAGTTTTTTTTTGCTAGAAAATTACTTGGAACCCCCAAACATTATATCAAAATTTTTTTTCGAACACCCTGGAGAATAAAATGGTGGTCATTGCAATACTTTGTCACACCGTATTTGCCCAGTGATCTTACAAGCACACCTTTTTTTGGAAAAAAATACACTTTTTTGAATTAAAAGACAACCGTAAAGTTAGCCCAATTTTTTCTTATATTGTGAAAGAAAATGTTACGCGACATGCCAGGCTTCAAAATTGCACCCGCTCGTGGAATGGCAACAAACCTTTAGCCTTAAAAATCTCCATAGGCGACGTTTAAAATATTCTACAGGTTGCATGTTTTGAGTTACAGAGGAGATCTAGGGCTAGAATTATTGCTCTCGCTCTAACGATGCTTACGTATGCGTTCGCTTCTGCATGCAAGCTCGGCGGGACAGGCGAGTTTAAAAAAAAAAAAAAAATTCAGATTTTACCTTTGATTTTTAAACTTTTTTTTTTTTAGAAAAGGGTCACTATTATTCCCATTACAAGGAATGTAAACATCCCTTGTAATAGAATATACAGATAGAGAGATATATAGAGAGATCTCTCTCTCTCTTTAAGAGCTATGGGCAGAAGTGACGTCTTGATTTTGCTTCCACCCAGCAATGGTATGGAGACGGGAAGGGGCCATCTTCCCCTCACGCATCTCCATACCCAACCGCTACCGACAGCACTGGTAGGCGGGGGGGGGGGGGACGAGGGACTCTCTCCCGCCGCTGATAAAAAAAAAAAAAAAAGTGATCTCGCGGCGAATCAACCGCAGAGACCACTTTTTTTTATCAGAAAGTGGATCGCCCACTGAAGAAAAGTATACTAGGGTTATGACAGCTAGCTGCTGCCTTAAAGGTACCACTCTTCAAAGAACCGACGTATAACTATGGCGGGTGATCCGTAAGTGGTTAAACTATACATTTAAAAAAGGGAACTAAACCCATCATCTCAACAGTTTCAAAACCGTTACATTCCAGGCATGCCGGGAATGCCAACTGTCCCATATGCTTTTCATCAAACTGTCAAACCATGAAATAGCTGGACTCCTAACTGGTCACATGTGCAGTACCATAGCAGTTGAAGATCAAAGGCTGAAATGGGAGCTTCCTTGGCTAAAAAAAGATGAGGGTTTAGTTCCACTTTAAATCTTCCTCACTCAATCAACATACAGATACATAGTACAGGCACAGCGCAATGATCATCTCCTTTTACATAGAGATAGATGGTCACTCAGTTTTTCCAACTTATCAAAAACATGCAAGGATTACTTTTTATTCTCAGAAAATATTCAATGGGCAAACCAGCATGAAAATCTGCAACTTTAGCGTATGACCACACCTCTGCTGCATTTTAACAAAATCATGGAAAATACACTCAGGGTAATTCAATAAAGCCCCAACACTTTTCTGGGAGGCATTGCCCCCCCCTAAAATGACCAACACCAGATTCAAAAATCCCTGCCGCTAGGTTTGGTAGCTTTACCGATGCGTTATAGAAATTGGCAACCTTCCCAATCTATAACTACCCTTTGCAGTATGGTGCACATGGAAGGGCAACGCACATACAAAAATTTCTCAGCACACTTACCAGCCAGCCTGCAAAAAAAAAAAAAAAAAATTGTCTTTAAACATTTCATGTTAAAAACATTGCGTTAACATGAATTGTTAAACTAGTTGTAAATTGAGGTGGTTGCCACTTGTTTGTGCAATTGGTTAGATTTGATGTGGGAACGTACTGGATGTCTTCAGCTGCCATTGTTCTCTTGCTGAGCGCCCCGGTGTCTTTGAGGGGGGGTGAGCTCCCTCCAGGCAAACTTGCCTCAATCTATCAACTGCTATATATGCTCTAATTTGGATACTCTCAAAACTTTTTAGAGTTGGGACCACAGTATACAGAGAAGCCTTGATATAGGCAATACAGCTTACATATATATTCACAAATGTGTGCAAAGTAATAGGAATGGTTAGATATCGTTAATTTGTTTTTTGCAGGCTAGCTGGTAAGTGCGCTGGGAAGTTTGTTAGTTTGTGAGATTCAGGTAGTTCTAATTGGGTATAGTGATAGCACCATTTTGTAAAAGTAGCTTGATTAAGCCCCTTTCACACATGCAGACCGTTCAGGTCCGCCTGTCAGTTTTTTCAGGCGGACCTGAACGGACGCTCCATGCATCTCTATGGAGTGACGGATGTCAGTGGTGAAATGCCTGCTGACATCCTCTTCGCTAAATCCAGACGGATGGTGGTCCTATTTTCCATCCCTCTGGCGGATCGGATTGGACAAAAAACGGACAGGCAATCAGTTTTCATCCGTTCTTCCCATAAAGAAGAAGAGCGGGGACCTGACAGGTCCATCTCTGCACAGTGA
The DNA here is from genome assembly GCF_042186555.1 of Aquarana catesbeiana. NCBI lineage: Eukaryota > Metazoa > Chordata > Amphibia > Anura > Ranidae > Aquarana > Aquarana catesbeiana. The sequence goes on from NC_133331.1 coordinate 146,659,278, forward strand.
GCGGAGACTGACCTGTCATCTGCTTACTCAGCAGGGATCAACGGATCAATCCCTGCTGTGCAAGCAGAATCCATATAACGCAGGGGTCATCAACCCCCCAGGCGGCGGCCCACTGCCGGGCTGTGGCCTGTTTGCAGCCGGACTGTGAAGGCTGCACTGTTTGATGAGCAAGCAGAGAGAGGACATCATCTCTCACCGCCTGCCCGCATCATCGCTGTTCAGTGCTCACAGCCGGGCCGCTATACTGAGGCGAGTGAGCAGAGATGAAATAGTCTCTCACCGCCCGCATCGCCGCTCTTTCACACTCACAGCGGGGCTGCTATAATGCTGGAGGTGAGGCGGGGGAGCAGAGACCTGAGATCATCTCTCACTGCCCACCCGCATCACTGCTCCTCCGCCGACACAGCGCCAAAGAACACCAATACACTGCTGCAGGTGAGGCAGATAATCTCTCACTAACCGTGCCCCCCCATTACCGCTGTTCTCCCTCACTACCCACTACTCCAGGCTTACCTCTGAACTAATGCGTACACCTGTGCTGCCACCACTGCAGTGACAATCTTCCTCGTCAACACCAGCCATTACCCCGATAAATTGCCCACGAAAAGCCGCATACACCCCCCCCCATGGGCCTTGGCACAATTTTCTTCAACAGCGCCGGTGCCAAAAAGGTTGGGGACCACTGATATAATGGATATATAACAAGTTGCCCATTAGGTCCACCCTTTCCTTGTAATTGACAGTGGGCAGATTCCATAGCTAACACCAGGCTGTCTTTGGCTATGGATCAGCCCACTGCCTGCAGTCAATCACAAGAGGAGCGAGCCTCTGTGTATCCTTATGAGACTCCCCCAATCAAGCTCTCTTAGTGTAACTGTCTTAGTGAGAGCTGCAGCGGCAAGAAAAAAAACTCAGTTGCACCATGAATGGAGTGTCCTTATAAAACGCACCAATTTCAGTGCACATCTGCAGGCAGCGCTTCAAATTCATGTACGTTTACAACAGCATTCTTAAAAAAAAAAAAAAAAAAGTGTGTCACTAAGAGTAGGCACCATGAATTCCTCTGGCAGTGTATAAATACTCTAAGTGAAAAGGTAGACAACTCCATCAAAATAATTCTATCTTCGACTCATCAGGATCATTTTTTCGACCTGTGCCCTCTATTCATGCAGTCCATTGTGAGTTAAATTTGCCCTAAATCTACCCCACATTAACAGTTTCCAGAGGCAGAAACGGCTACTACCCTGAAACAAGATCCAACAAAAAATCTGCAGCTTTTACACCAGCGATAACCTTGGTTGGAATGGCTGCAAGGTTACAGCATTGCCATTACTCTCATTTTATCCTGCTCATCTGTGAGCGAGGATCGCTGGGGAAAGAAGAGCGACTTCTGCAGAACAAGGCTCTCTCTGCATGCTGAGTACAACAGAAAAAATAAATAGAGCCAGGCTAGAGGGAAAGGAGGAGGAGGAGGAAAAAAAAAAAAAAAAAAGCTGCACACGTCTCAGGAATCCCTGTATGACGAAGAGAGGATTCCACCAAGTAAAAAATGCAAATAAGCAGTGCTCAACGTTCCATCCACATACCATGTGGGAAAACTGACTTTCTGTAGACTGAAAGCTTTATTATCACATTTACTTTTACCAAATAACACTTTTTTTTTGCAGCAGGACAATTTACAAGCAGTTTAAATATATCAATGCATGCAAGTAAACCGGAGCACCTGGTTACCATAAGTCATCCCTGCCAAGCCAAAGAGCAAACAGTGAGTCAATTCTCCTGTAGCCTAGTCTCCGGGGGACCGGGGGCACAACGCAAACACAGTTAGTGCTTGCAAATGCTTAAGAGTAATATTTAACCACCTCCTGCCAACTGCAATGTGAACACTTCCTTCATTAATATGCCAAATGCCAGAGAGACAGTACATTTTATTCTACTGCACATATAAAATTTGATTTCCTTGAGTAATGCCAAATAAATAGATTGAATGAGAGGTAAAGCCAAGCCCCGGCTGTCAGAACAAATCTGTTTACTCAGCCATTTCATACTCCCCGCTACTCACTAAACCAGATTGCTTTTATGGCTGCCATAACAGCTGTCCCATTTCTAATGTGGTTCCATTAGTTATTAGGATTAAAAGAACTACAATGATTAGCAAAATACAAGTATGGTGCATAAAACGTGCTGTTTCCTTTGGGCAGCTATATATTCAAGTTAGCTTAAAGTTTTTATAGTCCCACTAAAGTTAATAAGCAACAATTGGACTAGTAACCATGAGGGTGTTTTATTTTTCCAAAGATGTGATTTTCATATAACTTTGCCAACGCCCCGAGTCTCAGTGATGTAATAGATATATATGCCAAGTTTCAAGAAGATTGGAGAATATTTAGGGGTTGCACAGATTGATCACTTTTATCAAAGCAAAGTCTGTGGGCTTCACTTGATAAGAAGTCATATACAACAATGCTGGACGAAGAAAGTCCCGTTCAAGGCTTTCTAGAAGAACAACGAATGAAAATTGTTACCTACATCCAAAATGTCCTAAAAGATGGAAGTCATCCAAGAGAAGACTACAAAGAGTTATTACAACGCTCACTCCTATGCCTAGGAGGTTGGTCTAAAAACGACTTCAGTTTCAGGATCCCAAGGGCACTGCATCAAGCAAGGTGGATGGCAAAGGCAATATATGCACTTAAAATTGTCCTCTTCACTAAACAGTTGAATATTCCTCAAAGACAATTGGAAGGAATGAAACAGGTTGCACATATTGTCAGCCTCATATATGTTCGCTTTTGGCATGAGGCAATTGTAAGTCGATGGGCTCCAAAGAATGATTTGGATATGCTACAGCTTTTGAGCACTTACCCAGATGCAGACATCAAAAAATGTGCTCTCACAGTTGCTAAGAGACACCTATGGTATCTGTCAGAAACAAACGTAGGATTGGCATTTTTGGACGAACGTATTACTCAGGCTTTTAAGGAAAATATGACTAAAAATTTAGAAACTAAACCTGCAAAGAAAAAGGAAGTGAAACGATTAGAGGGTAAAAACATGTTTTTTGCAGGAAAAGACCTGAGCCATTTCGTTACTATTAAAACAAAGACTTCTTTGAATTGTTTGGGATACACGACGTGACAGAATGCTGCAGTGATTCTCTAAGAAGCCATGTGAACGCTCTTAAGGTTGTCAATAATACCGCAGAAAGAATTGCTCTGATCAAAAAGTATAACGTATCAGTCAGGGATGAACAACAAAAACAATTCCTGTTAAGGGTAGTCGAGCAAGACAGAAAAATCGCCACCAAGCAAACAAAACAAGGGATTGCATCGTTCAAAGTTGATTAATATAACACATGTTTTGCCTATCATATTACCTAGTAATCTTAGTGTATAGTTTTAATAGTATTTTAAGTTTGTAATTTCTAGTTTTCCCAATAAAAGTAATTAACATTGAAAAATCGTATTTTTTGCTTACTTTTACAAAACAGATCAAAGTGTGCAACCTCTAAATATTATCCAATATTCTTGAAATTTAGCATATATATCTTTTACACCACTCAGACTTGGGGCGTAAGCAAAGTCGGAAAAAAATAAACTGTAAAATTTTTGCAATTAGAAAATGAAACGCCTCGTAACCATGCATGCGATAATTAAATATAGATTTGTACTATAAAAGGGTCTTAAAGCTCAATTCCGGGGGGAAAAAAATGTTTGCTATGTGCAAAATCTACCCCTAATGACGTGTGCCCCGTTGGTGGGTGCAGCACTGGGAAAAAAAAAATGATTACTCCGACACTGCTGCAAGTGTTGAACTTTTGGTTTTGAAAATATCTTTTCAGGCCTTTGTACACTACATAGAGATTGTTCACACTCCACCTTCATCCTTGCGTAAAACATCTTGTATTCTAATTTCTAACCAAAAATGTGTTATATTACAGCTTAACAATTCATCAATGTAGTGGATCTTTTTTTTCTAGGTTTTTTTATCACCTGGTGACCAGACCAAGCAGTCCAGTCAAAGTAGCAGAGGGTTGAGACAAACCATTTTCCACCGACAGAGGTGCCCACAATGGTTAGCTTTTAGCTGTGTCTGCATGAATGGCCCAAGCCATAAGGACGTCAATCCCATGCATGCACGCGGAGTTCCGGCTGCGGCACTCGGCTTTGAAGGAACAGCATGGGTATGCCTTTCTTTCATAGCGCATAAAGAGCATAGGTTTAGGAGATATAATAAAGCTTATTTGTAGGTAAAATGGTATGCACCAGCCTAGCCAATATGGCTTGATGAAGAGGGGCTGTCTCTCGAAACATGCAAGCCATATTGGATGCTAAAGGGTCTTCCCATGTTACAAGTTGAGCAGTGTGGATCTGGTGGTTGTCTAAATTTGTATACTTTGATACACATGGTTACCATGTGTTTGCGAGTACCGTATATACTCAAGTATAGGTCGATCCAAATATAAGCCGAGCCCCCTAATTTACCACAAAAAACTGGGAAAACGTATTGACCCGAATATAAGCCGAGGGTGAGAAATGCACAGCTACTGTAAGTGAAAAAAGGGGCAAGAATGCCCATCTGCAGCTGCATGCCTCCCTGTGTCCATCTGCAGCCACCATTGCCCGGTCAGCATGTTATAAAAACATTTGGCGGCCATTCCAGTGTTCAAAAGCCACGCCTCCTCCTCGTCTGATAGGCAGAACACTCAATTTCCCAGCAGTCAGTGTTCAGCCTATCACGGACATCCGCTCATCCTCATACCACAGACGAGGATGAGAGGATGTCCGTGATAGGCTGAACACTGACTGCTGGGAAATTGAGTGTTCTGCCTATCAGACGAGGAGGAGGCGCAGCTTTTGAACACTGGAATGGCCGCCAAATGTTTTTATGATATGCTGGCCGCCGTCTGCATGACATGCTGATCAGGTAGGCAGACAGTGGTGATAAACTAAAGGCAATCAGCACAAACCAAAAAAATAACAAAGAATGCAAGCTGAACACTATAAGGATTCACCAACCTAAATAACAAACTATAAAACAATACTAGTGCAGCGCAAATAAGAAAAAGTCCTTGTGAACACACAAATGATCAATTCCTTTTGGCAAAGGGAGGCTAATCCTTTTCCATAAGGCACCAATAATCTCCACTTCAATCATAAGAATGCACTTACCGGAAAAGGTGGACCTCTTAATTACAGGAGGTCATGCGAGCATGGATTCCATACAGACTGGATGGATGCTGTGCAGCCTTTCTGGATCTCTTCTGTGATTACCAAAAGTCAGCTCTCCAAGGTAGAAGCACATAAACCTCTGGTACGATATAAAATGCAGCAGTCCCAAAAATAAAGGAAGGCTTCTAACTGTATTCCGTATAAAAAGATTTATTCAATAAAAAAATAGTATGTAGAAACTGCTGTATAACAACAAGCGCTGTACAGCACAACGAAATAAGTAAAAATTACAAGCTAAAACAGTCTGTTCGCGTCCGAACAGCTGTGAGATGGCAACGGGTGACGTCAGAAGCAAGGTTCCGCCCAGTACGCGGAGTTACGTCCACAAGGACTTCGTCAGCAAGGGACATGATTGAAGTGGAGATTATTGGTGCCTTATGGAAAAGGATTAGCCTCCCTTTGCCAAGAGGAATTGATCATTTGTGTGTTCACAAGGACTTTCTTATTATTTGCGCTGCACTAGTATTGTTTTATAGGCAGACAGTGGTGACTCAAGTATAAGCCGAGGGGGGGCACTTTCAGCCTAAAAAAAAAAAAGTCTGAAAAATCTCGGTTTATACTCGAGCATATACGGTATATCACATGATTTTATTTATTTAAAGCAAGTGTTGTGGTAAACGCTAGGCTGGTGCACCCTCTCTCTGTTTTGAGTTATGGGATGGGGAAAGAATGCCCACAGTCCCAAGAGGGCCTCAAGGCAAGTCAGCCCCATATCCAAAGGCTGGAGAGGTGGAAAATCTGTCAGTCTTGAAGCACCACATTCAAGTGCAGGAGGTTATTCTGGAAATGAAGGGGAAGGAAAGCTGAAAAACAAGAAAAATAATGAAGCCACCACATTTAAGAATTGGTGAGCAATATATGACATTTGTTTTGGTTTTTTTTTTTAACCACTTAAGGACCAGCCTCGTTTTGGATTTTAGGTGTTTACATGTTTAAAAGTTTTTTTTGCTAGAAAATTACTTAGAAACATAATATATTGTTTTTTTTCTAACACCCTAGAGAATAAAATGGCGGTCATTGCAATACTTTTTTTTTTTTTGCACCGTATTTGCGCAGCGGTCTTATAAGCGCACTTTTTTTTTTGGAAAAAATTCACTTTTTTGAATAAAAAAAAATAAGACAACAGTAAAGTTAGCCCAATTTTTTATTTATATTGTGAAATATAATGTTACGCCAAGTAAATTGATACCCAACATGTCACGCTTCAAAATTGCGCCCGCTCCTAGAAAGGCGTCAAACTTTTACCCTTAAAAATCTCCATAGGCGAGGTTTAAAAAATTCTACAGATTACATGTTTTGCGTTACAGAGGAGGTCTAGGGCTAGAATTATTGCTCTCGCTCTACCGGTTGCGGCGACACCTCACATGTGTGGTTTGACCACCGTTTTCATGCGCGGGCGCTACTCACGTATGCGTTCGCTTCTGCGCGCGAGCTCGTCGGGACAGGGCGCTTTAAAAAAAAAAATTTTATTTTACTTTAATTTAATTTATTTTTTCACTTAAAAAAAAAAAAAAAAAATTGGATCACTTTTATTCCTATTACAAGGAATGTAAACATCCCTTGTAATAGAAAAAAGCATGACAGGTCTTCTTAAATATGAGATCTGGGGTCAAAAAGTCCTCAGATCTCATATTTAGACTTTAATGCAAAAAAAAAAAAAACAAAAAAAGAAAAAAGAAAAAAAAAAGGTTGTTTAAAAAAAAAAAAATGACAAAAAAAAAAAATGTGCCTTTAAGAGAAGTGGGCGGAGCTGACGTAATGATGTCGCTCCGGCCGTCCTATGGTATAGAGACGGGTGGGCACCATCTTAGCCTCACTCGTCTCTATACTGAGGAAGAGAAAGGACCCGATCGCCTCCGCTGCTACCGACGGCTCCGGTAAGCGGCGGAGGGCGCGGCAGAGGCACCTCTCCTGCCGCCGATAACAGTGATCTCGCGGTGAATCCACCGCAGAGACCACCATTATCGTGTACAGAAACGCCGGCCCTAAAGATGGATACCTCAGTTGTGGCAGCAGCTGCTGCCGTTACCGAGATATCCATCTTTATAGTAATGACGTATATATACAGTGGCCGGTCGTTAAGTGGTTAATCGCTTTGAAAATTAAATCAAGCAATAGGAAAAAAAAAAAAAAAAAAAAAAACTGTTGCAGCTTAAAATAACACTTCAATTTCACCTACGGCACCCTAGTAAACCAGTACAGGGCAACTTACTAAACCCAAGATAATATCCATGCGCTTGCAAACAAACTGTAAAACTTAGTGGAAAAAAAAAAAAAACAAAATACAATAAAAACTCAATTAAATCAAAAGGGAAAGCAGCATCTAAATCACCAATCCGAGTAGGATGTGTAACAAGCTCCAATCAAACATCAATTAAATGTGCGCTATCCTTGTGCTAGGTATAGGTTAACAAATCACATAAGAGACCCAATAAAAGTGCATTAAACATATGATGAACTCATCCTAAATTTAAATAAATGTCCATATAAAATGTGCAAACATTATGCAAACATATAAAAAAAAAACCATAAAGGTGCAAAAAGGTGTTTGGATTTACTAAACATCAATTGTTCCGCTTCCTTTGCTGTGAAGCAATGATAACAACGTGCACCAAAGAAAACGTGCTCCCAAAAGGAATCACCAGAAGCAATAAAATGAGATCCTTACCAGCTGCTCTGATCCCACAATGAAACCATCAGACGTCTTGATGCATAGCAGCCATATATACCATGATCTTGCATGCAAAGTTTACACAATCTCAAAAAATTACACAGCACGTGTTACGAACTAGCAGGTCCAAGGGGTCAGGCCGACTTGCAGAATAAATGTCACATGTGAGGCCCCTCCCAACGCATTTCCCTGTACCAGCGTCTGGGGATATTGCACTTTTACATATTGTTTGGCTGGCATACAGGGTAATTGGCATTGTATTGGAAGTGAAAAGGTTGCGTTACAGATTGTAAAGGAATGCAAGCAAACGGTCATAAACTGAGAAGATTGGCTCAGTCCTATTGGTTACATTCAATCTGTTAATTTGTTTTCATTGACTTGTAAAACACGTTTCAGCCTTGCTGAGCAACAAAGCATAAAGAATGTAAATCAATAGACAAGCCTTTCCAAACAGAAAATAATAAACCAATTGTTTCTATGAGAGGAGCCACGATGCATTTGAAATTTTGGCAAAGGCTATTTTATACCTTTCAAAAAATTAGATAGAAAGCTTGGTCATCATCAGTTATTCCAAATAGAGGGCTAAAAAATAAATTGGAGAAAGTAATAAAAGCACACACATCATTTGATTACACTTACACGCGATATTGATTTGCATCTTGCATTTTACTAGATCAATAAAAAAAGTAAACCTTCACTCCAAAAGCCTTAGGGCCTACTCACACTTTTACACTTGGAAAGTAACAGTTTTTAAGCAGGGCTAAGAAATACATTTTGTTCATACATACTGCAATAAAATGCATGTTTTTACAAATGCTTCCTTTCCTTTAACTTTTCTGTGGTTAGGGACCGACTTTTTTGCCCAGCAATAATATAATACAAAATAAATACCATTATGCAAAAATGATTAAATGCCCATTGTATGTGCAATTGCCTTTGTAGTCGTGCCCCCGTGGAGTTGCTGATTTTAACAGTTCCACCCGTCACCCTGTTAGTCCAGCATTCACTTCCAGACACTCCTCACTGAACAATCCATCAGCTTGTTTTGTGGTTTTATTGAGGGATTTAACTTGGATGGGGTAAAGGGAATATGGGATGCCCAGATAATTGACTTTATACAAATGACAGATATTTGGAATCTGTATTTGCAGTCTAAGGCTCCATACTCCTCCAGCACATCACTTATGAGTCACCTTTGCTTCCTCTACTACACAATGCTTGATTCCTGGCATAGCTAGCACATGAGGCCCCACTCTGAATAAGGCCCAACAGTTCTGGATTTCCCATTTGCTGGCAGGGATCTGCAGCCCCCTTTGGTGTAGCAACCAACAACAACTGAAGAGAGTCTTTGTGCTAGCTGTGTTCTAGGTGGACTACTGGTCCCAGTCAGTCCTGTGCAGACTCTGCCAACCCTCCTGGCTGCAGCAGCCAGTCTAAGCCCAGTGCTGTATTTAGGCCTAGGCCGACAAGGCCCAGGCCTAGGGCGGCACTTTGCGGGGGGCGGCGAAAAAGCCGCCCCCCCCGCACCCACCCACCTCCTGGATCCCGCAGCCTTCTCCCGCAGAAATGCAGGCTCCGGCGGCCGGCTTACTGTGGTGTGATGGCGTGCCTGGCGGGGGGGGGGAGCGACTCGCACCCCCATAAGCGGCCGGTGTCTGGCTGCACGTAATTTGGACAGGCAGAGGCTGAGCCTAAAGCTCCGCCATCTACTCTCCTCCATTGGGCTTTCACTGCATCGCTCGTCTCCCCGGCCAGGGGCGGGTTCTGTCTGATGACAGGACGAGGAGGAGGGAGGAGGGAGGAGGGAGGAGGGAGGAGGAGAGAGAGAGAGAAGCATGAGGTGAACCCCCTAACCTCTAGCCAGGACAGCAGGTAAAATAGAGTCAATTACTATAACTTTTCTTTTGTGCACATGCATGGGATCACTTTATTGCAGCCAATCTGTGCTCAGTATGGAAATTAATTTACAGATCATGATATTGCAATAAAGTGATCCATGCTACAAACTCATTAAACAGTCCACCTTCAGTGAAAGCTCATGTACTGCAAACTTTGCAGTATATGAACTTTCACTAAGACCCCTTTCACACTGGGGCATTGGCGCCGTCGGCGGTAAAACGCCGTTATTTTTAGCGGTGCTCTACCGTCATTTTTGCAGGGGTTTTTGGCCTCTAGCAGGGCAGTTTTAACCTCCACTAGCGGTAGAAAAAGGGTTAAAAATGACCCGCAAAGCGGTGCTTTGCCGGCAGATTTAACCCTTTTTCGGCCGCTAGCGGGGCGGTTTTAATTACGCCCGGGCACTTTCAGTGTGAAAGGCCTCTAAATATGTTAAGGCTGCACTGATTGCCACTGATTAGGCGGCACTCTTAAGCTGCACTGATAAGCTACAGTGATGGGCACTGATGGCCACTGATAGGTAGCACTGATATGCTACAGTGCTGGGCACTGATGGCCACTGATAACCGGCACCGGTGAGGAGGCATTGATGGGCACCGGTGAGGCGGCATTGAACGGCAGTGATGAGGCTACATTGAACGGCAGTGATGAGGCTACATTGAACGGCAGTGATGAGGCTACACTTGGTACCCACTTTTAATGTAGAGAGAGGAAGAGGTGGAGCTCTAAGATGAAAACATGGAGCCTAAATGGGAAGGTGTGTGGTTTACGGATGACAGGGCGGGACTTAAACTCAAAGGGGTGTGGTCTTGACAAGAAGGGGTGGGTCATATTTAAATTAGGGGTGCATGGGTTTAGTCAGGCCTAGGGCAGCACAAAACCTAAATACACCACTGTCTAAGGCCACTGACATCACAGTCTCTCCCTCTGGCTCTACATCCACTCCTGGCATGTCTCTCCCAGATATTCTCACTATGAATGTCACTTACCAACCCCGGATAGATCCCTCCTGATGTCTTGGCCGGAAATGTTCCCCGTTGTCCTTCTCCTGTTCAGGACACTCCTCATATGCAGGGATTCCTTCCCAGCTCTACGAGCCCCAAGCCAAGGTCACACCCCCCTGCCCCAGAAAGGGGCTCAGTCAAAGGCCACGACAGCCTAACACTCCATCACTCAGTTCTTCCATCCGACAACTCCTCCAGCATGCGGACTCTGGGTATAAAATGAATGTGTGTGTGTGTGTGTGTGTGTGTGTGTGTGTGTGTGTGTGTGTGTGTGTGTGTGTGTGTGTGTGTGTGTGTGTGTGTGTGTGTGTGTGTGTGTGTATGTATATATATATATATATATATATATATATATATATATATATATATATATATATATATATATATATATATATATATATATATATATATATACATACATACATACATACATATATATATATACACACACACATACATACATACATACATACACACACACACACACACACACACACTGGCTGAAACAAAAAAAGCTACCTCTAGCAACCTACCCAAGGTAGAGGTTGCTAGACCTCTACAAAGAGGAAGATGGAATGTCAAGAGTCATTCAGCTGACTCATTCAGGTAACAAGATATGCTATTCAGGTCAGTATTCAGAGGACAGTAGTAAACCAGCTATCTGAAAACCTAAAATACTTTTTATTATATGAACAATATTTTAGGGTTTCCTAAATAAAATGGGATTTTTGACATACCGTAAAATCAATTTCTCTGGAGTTCATTGCCAGACACAGCGCTCCATTATTCAAAACCATAGGGTTACACCTCCCCCTACAGGAGTAGGACACTAGGCAGAAAAAAAAAAAAATGAAGACTTGGCTACGCCTTTGGGCAGTGCAAGGTGGTATACACCCCTCTGTTCTATAGGCCTTCAGTTTAGTAACAAGCAGTGTCAGAAGTATTAAAACTTCTTAGAGGAGTGGGTGCTGTCTGTCAATGAACTCAGAGAAATGGATTTTACGATAAGTCAAAAATCCCATTTTTTCTTACATTCATTGACAAAGTGCTCCATTATTCAGAACCATAGGGAAGTCCCAAAGCAGTGCCAAACATGAGGGGTGGGACAACAAAAAATCCCAAGGCTAACACAAAAGCCAACCAGGTATCAGGAGCTCAACACAGAACAAGCTGGAACCCAACCTGAACAATATCCCTTCAAGAGGGAATAGACCCTCTAAACAGTAGCCTGCAAAACCTTGTGGCCAAAAGAGGCATCCGTAGATACCAACGCATCCACTTCGTAGATTGTGGTGAAAGTGTACCCCAACGCCTTGCAAACTTGCGTAATGGACGCATGATGACAGAAAACCCAAGAAGAATGCTCCGTAATAAGGAAAGCAGAAACCCAATCCCCGATAGAATAGGCCAGAGTAATCATCGGTCTGATCCATCCAGAAATAGTCGCAGAAGAAGCAGACAGGCCTTTCTTGGCACGTCCGTGATCACAGTGAGTCTGACCTCCAAAAAAAGACTCAGTGGCTGCCAAATACACCCGAATCCCCCAAACCACATCCAGGGCAGATAAGGCAAATTCCTTAGGATGTGTTGACCAGGGACACAAGGAAGGCAACACAATGTCCTTATTCAAAAGGAAATCCAAGGAAGGAACGATGGAAAAGGGCAAAGAACCACTTTAACCTAGTGTAACCCTGGGTAGGGTGTACGATAAGATAAACTCCACCATTTCCAACACCCTGCCAGCAGAGGTGATAACCACCAAGAGGCCACCTTCTGAGACAGTAAGCAGTGGAATCTCCAGAATATTTTAAGAGAGAGGCTTCTGGAGAACCTAAATCACCAAGTTCCAATCCCACGGCGGTAGAAGAGACCGCACCGGTGGAAACAGACATCGCTCCCCTTGTATAAAAAAAAACCAAAACAATACACACCAGGGAGTGCGAGACCGGGGGACGGATTAGACGACCACCCAGGCTGCCCCCCTGTGAAGGGAGGTCGGAGTCACCGAGAGAGAACGAGGATGAATGCCCGGTGACTCATTCCAGGATATATTTACACATGCGGAGGTAGAACCTCCTAGAGATAGACTCCCTAGCCCCTAGCCATCAGCAGCGTCAGAACTGCAGCACCTGACTCATCATAGCCAGGCCGTCAAAACCAGCAACTCTAAAGAAGGATGGAAGAACGGCCCATGGGACAGTAGACCCTCCCTGAGAGGCAGTCGCCAAGGAATGTCAGCAACCAGGCGCACCCAGTCAGGGTACCTGGCGTGACGGGACCCATCCGGAGCCAATAGAATGACCGGAATCCCAGCGGCCGTGATCCTGCACAAAAGCCACAGCACAAGCTGGAGAGGAGGAAAGGTGTAGAGCAAACGTTACTGGCCCCATGGGCCACTGGAGCTATTGGAGGTGCCCACCAGAGGATCCCGTGACCTTGCCAGAAACTTTGGTACTGTCCTGTTGAGCCGATATAGAACCCTGTCTGTCCGTCCTGTCTCAAACGATATAGAATCGTTTGAGACAGGAGGTAGTAGGGAAGGACGGAGGGTGCCATTTACTAAGCTATATGTCTAAGCACCACCACAAAACTCAGGAGGGGGCCCAAAGAGACCCCCCACCACCTGAGGCCCGCACAGGAGATGCCGACCAAGGCCCCCCACAGGGGGCACCACTGAGGTCCCTCACAGGGGGCCTAGGTTAAGGGCGAGGCCCCTCACCGGGAGCGCCAGACACACCCACACTGGGCCCACATGAAGGACCCCCAAAACAAGACTACCCTCAGAGCCCCCACAGTGCTGCCCCTCTAAATTTTCAGCCACCTGCCACGAGTGCGTGGCCCGCAGGGAGAATGGACTGATCCAAGCCGCTGAATGGAGGGCGGACGCCCAGAAACGGAAAGCGGCGCCCCCCGGTGCCGCCCACCCAGCGCCCAGTCGGTAGTCCCCGGGGAAAGTACCTAGGCACCTAGGCCAAAAGCCTGGGCCTCACCCGGGAAGGAAGGAAGAGAGGGGGTGGAGAACCCCGGAGGGAACGACCACCCCAGAGAGTTCCCACGCCCCACACCACATCCACGCAAGGAGAGGAGGGGCTCCGTAGTTAACGATCCAGCGAAGCGTGCGGGTAATGCTCCCAGATAGATCCCCTCACCACTGAAATTGGGGGAGCGGTCGGCCACGAGGGATGCTGCGACCCAGACCCGGTCGTATGTGATCTCACCAGACGTTTAACTCGCAGGGCCAGCCCCCATCCAGTGGGATTATGTCGCGGTAAACTTTGCGCGTAGCTGTGGTCTGCACACGCTCGCTGGCCAGATTGGGGAAGACCAATGGATCTTAGTGTCCAGCCTGTCTCCCAGCCCGGCAGTTGATTGTAGAGCTCACTGGAGAAAAATCCAGGAAAAAAGAAAACAAACTACAACAAAAAAAAAAAAAAATCTCAGGACTAGAGATCCCAGCATTGAACTAGGTCCTTACGCCTGACTTGGCAGAAAAAAAACAAAAACAAAAAAAAAAAAAAAAAAACTGAAGGCCTATAGCAGAGAGGGGGTTGTATACCACCTAGGACTGCCCATAAGCGTAGCCAAATCTTTTTTTCTGCCTAGTGTCCTACTCCTGGAGGAAGTTGTATAACCCCATGGTTCTGAATAATGGAGTGCTGTGTCTGTTAATGAACATAAGAGAAACTTTTTTCCCTCCAACATGTAAAAAATGAACAGCTAACAATGTATACACCTCCAGTTTAAAATCGAATGCTACTCCACTATCCTACCTATAAAGCTAGCTGGCTTTTTAACTCTGTGAATGTGCTTCAAATCGCAATAACATAAACACTAAAGTGTGCCTGCCAGTAACTTTAGGGGCCCGTTTAGACTTGTGCACTGCAGGAATGTGTGCGTTCCAGCAAACTACTTGCTCTATGTTCAGTGTAGTGATTTTGCAGCTTTATGGGACAGGCCCCTGGTATGACCGGTCTTTGAATAGCTGTAAAACAAAGACCAGGAAGTCTTTAAAAGGGGTTGTAAACCCTTGTGTTTCTTTACCTTAATGCATTCTATGCATTAAGGTGAAAACTTCTGGCAGTGACCGGCCCCCCCTTTTACTTACCTGAGCCCCTTCATTCCCTCGGCGGAGACATGCTCTCCCTCTCTGCATGGGGTCCCGTCTCTTGATTGGATAGATTGATAGCAGTGCAGCCATTGGCTCCCGCTGTTAATCAAATTCAATTATGTGGGCGCCGGGGCCGAGTCCAGCATTCGTGACTATGGATGCAAATACTGGACTTGGGAGCGCGTCCCCAAGGTAACCCCCCCGGGAGAGCGATTCTCCTAGCGGGTTATCACTTTAAGGACTCATTTACACCAGGTGCATTGAAACTGCACTGGGCACCCTTGCCAGTCCAGTCTCCAACCTAAGACAAGACCAAAAGCCTTGTTCCCCATAAGGACATGTCCTTTGAGGGAGTACTGCAACGCAATCCAAGGCTTTGTACTGTGCTGGTGGCAACAGAACTTATCAAATTGTCCCTTGTGACATTTAAATAAAGTTAAAGTGTGATGTCCTAAGAAAAACAAACCTCAAGGTTTCCTGTTGGCTGCTATTGTGAAAGAGCTCTAAAAACAGAGGCACAAATTCAGGGGCCTTGATGCATAAGGTCTGATTGGCCTGCTCCTCCCACTCCCAAAACTGTCTCCCCAATAAAGAGCAAAATTGGTGGAGCCCAAATGTACTGTATTAAATAACTTTGAACATTTAAAACCACTACAAAGCGCTTCTGTGGATTGTGACACCTTGCCCATTAACCGGTAAGTGAAGCTTCCCTCAATTAAGACTGCTCAGATGCCAACAGGCCCATATGCACCATATATCGCATAGTGAAGCTCAGCTCTGCCTGTACTCAGCCACCCATTCGGAGGTCTAAACACACAACATAAGGTTAATACCCACCATGGATGGACATGCCACATCTCCACCTGCCTTCAAGCTTGTGGCTTTTGCAGTTAATCTCCCCCCTCACAGAAAACCTGTATGCCACTTCAACTCATCTTGTACCTCACTGTTGAAAATAGTTAAGCCCACATAGGAAAGGTAAACACTGTGGTCTGTACAATCAGCT
The DNA here is from genome assembly GCF_042186555.1 of Aquarana catesbeiana. Taxonomy (NCBI): domain Eukaryota; kingdom Metazoa; phylum Chordata; class Amphibia; order Anura; family Ranidae; genus Aquarana; species Aquarana catesbeiana. Next base: position 146,675,194 of record NC_133331.1, read on the forward strand.
AACCAACCAAAGCCCTCTTGACATTTTTTTCTTGACCTCTAGATTGCCCTTGATACACGCAGCTTTGTTTCATAACCTTCTACTGACAGGCCTGGACCCACAACCAGCCACCTTTGCCCACACCAAGCCACCTCACTAAAGACCTTGTACATGTCAGGCTTTATGTAAATTATAAGGGTGGCTCAGTGACATACTTCTAGTTGCTGGTTGCTAGTTGTTTTAAATCCAGATAAAAGCTCAGTAGACTAAAAAAAAAAAAAAAAAAAAAAGGGAACCCAGGATGCATACGCTTCCCTTAGATCCTTAAAACAAGAAAATGGTAATCTTCCAGGTCCGAAGAACCACTTTTCTATCTCCATAGGAATTAATGCACAAAACCTTCGGGGGATTAAAACCTTGCTCATGCATCTACATCCCGCTGTTCATAAGCTCCAGATCTCAGTCACCCAGCTGCCTTATCCCCTTCACTAGCCTACCCCTGACTGCCCAAATCCTGAATGAGTATGATTCAAATTGGCTGGGTTCAGATTTGCCTGCAAAAGGGAAAGCTTTTCCCCATACTGTATGCTGCCTAGCCTAAGGCCTGTATGTATGTGCAGGCTGAATGCACCAAAGTTGATCGATCAACTAGGGTACACAACCAGCCTGCTGGATTTTACATATATGATTAACGACAGTGGCTGGTTAACCTGCTAGCAATAATCAATGGCTTGGCAGGTATTGCTCGGTCAACACGGTCTGTCTTTGTTGATAAGGTAAATCGAGTGAATTTCTTTCCTGCAACTAGTGTATGGCCTGCCTTTAAAGCCTTTCATTTGTTGCTGCACCCATGTTTTCCCCCATGCTCTCAGCCGCTCCATATCATCCCACTCTCGCTCCCCCAGGGTCGCAAATCCTCCTCATTCTTCAAAGCGCTGCCCGCTGATCAAGCTCCCTGCACCATCTTAGTCCTTCCATGTGCCCGGTAACAGCAGCAGTTGGCATGCAGACAAGAACCTGCCTCTGCCATGGAAACAGAGATGCTGTCGGGACCCTCAGTCTTAAAAGGCTTCAACCTGATCAGCTGCCTGCGCTCACCTGGCCAATAGACACAGCTGTGGACTTTAAACATACTCATATTTCAAGTTTTGTTTTTTTTTTTTGTTTTTTAAAGCACTACTAAAACTGCAATGTCTCTTGAGGGGAAAAAAGGGCACAACGTCTTAAGAAAATTGAAGATTTAGTAAATACTGATTTACAAGAAATCAATTATAGGTTTAGCCAAATTAATTAATTCTATTCATGCTAAACCTTACAAAAGCCAGAGATTTTATTACAGCACAAATTATATTTACTAAACACAATTTGTCAAACCCCTTTCATTTATCATACACAACAGAGGCCCTTCTCATCTGTCTTCCCATACATATTTCCATGGCTGAGTGGAAGAGTTAATGTCCCATAGATCCCATACTAAACAATAAATACAAATTTCATTAAAAAGCCCACATTAGGAGGGGAAAGCCCTCTCTAGGGCAGTTGGATCCATACACTGCCCATAGCAAAATATTGATTAACTATTCTGAATGTGTTTAACGTGTGGTCCATTTCTAATGCTCATGGTTTAATAGAGATTGAAATGCTCCGTTTTAAAGCCCTAAACAATTTTGTCCTTGTGTCTTGGCAGCAGAAATAATCAATTGATTTCAGGATGAAGCAGAAAGTGCTTTATTAGCAGTCACAAATAAGCAAAGTGATAAACAAGTTTTACTTCAACAGCAGCACCAAGGACACATCAGATACTGAATAGCCAGGCAGGAATAGCGGTATGCTATATGCGTCAAAGTAATACACATTAAGACTAGGTTCAGACTAGTGCTGCTGCATAATCATGCATTTTCCAGTGCATTTTGAACGTCCTAGTGCATTTTTTTTGCAAAAAAAAAACCAAAAACAAACACACACATGCATGCTTTTTTCATTAGTTCACATTGAAGTCTATGGGGCAGAAAATGTGCTGCAACAATAAAAGAGGCACCTGCATCTTTTCAAAAATCAGACTGCACAACTACTATATGCAGAAAGATGGCGGTGGAAGGCTCCATGTTTAGCTGATGACATGTCTTTAAAATCTGAAGGATGAAGAACATCCCTTTTAAATGGTCTATGCTGGTGTTCAATTCATTGCTATGCTGTAACAATTCGTTGTTATAGTCTTTTCTAAACTAGATGGGTTTATGGTTCTGAAAACTGTTTTACCTAGGGAAATCATAAAATCATTGGCTATGGATGGGGCTCTCTGCTGAGTCATCACAGCAGGTTGTCCAGGCTTCACGTCATCACGACCACGGAGTCTGGAACCGCCAGATCCGTGGACCGACACGTGGTTCAGCCTCAGCAAGCTGCTGTGACCCTGAGCCGGCCGCTCCGGCCCCTCCACTCCACAGCCCAGCGCTCCTGTAAACGAGGAGGGGAGCAGACCAGACAGCTGCTGACTGACAGTCTTCAGCTCTCTGCTCACGGAGCTGTGAGAACCAAGTGATCAGTGGAGTCCGATCGCTCAGTTCTCAGTGCAGAGGCGCCGGGGGACAGGTGCAGCTCAGACCGATGCTGCATCCACCCAAGTATAAATAAAAAAAAACAAACACATGCTTCTCTTTTAACATGATTGTAAATGATCATTTTGTAAAATAACCCAGTTTAAAATAGAAATTACAGATAAAACGATTTTTGCTGAGATCTATCTATCATGCATGGGGGGGGGGGGATATCTATCTTTTTTTTATAATACATTATAAACATGTTTTATGCTTTTTTTTTTTTAAGAAGTGATTACATTCTCTCTGTTCTCAGCTGCATAAGAGCTGGGGGAGGAGAAGCAGCAGTATACTGAGCTTCCCAGCAAATGGCTGTGCAGTGGGGGGGTGTCAGAACAAGTCTGATCATTGGAAGAGAGAGTACACCGATTTCCCAACATAGCTAGAGAAGGAACCTCACTGTGCTCAGTTTAGTTTTTAATAGGAAATCAGAGAGACTGGCAGGAACACCGGGGATTTCACCTAAAGAAAGCAATACAAAGCACAGGATACTTTCTCATACAAGTTAAATGGTACAGCAGGCACATATAAGGAATATGAAAGATTTGGGGGTAACAAACGCTTTAAGTAATGGTACTATTATTACCAGCCTCCCAACACTAAAATTTTTTCAAAGGATTTACAACACACACACACACTATAGGCAAGGCACGTTTGCTAAACAGCAGTAGTGCTTACAGGCTTTGCACAACCAGGATTCACCTTCCTCAGTTTAAAAGCAGTGGTCTCCAAACTGTGGCCCTTTGCTCAACTTAATCCAGCCATTGGGGCACTATTCCTCCCAATGATACGACACACTATTTTGCTAACTGACACCAACAATGGGGCACCATTTCGACCAATGACACCAATTATGGGGCACTATGTATTCTTATAATACCAACCATGGAGAACAATTCCTCCCCCTAATTCCAAATGTGACAATGTTTACTCCCACTGATGACATCATTTCCACTCCCACTGGCCACAATCCTACCCCCATAAAGTCTGAAGGACAATAAAGTGGCCCTTGGCTTAGAAAGTTTGTAGATCCCCGATTTAAAGTGATTGTAAAGCTGATTTTTATTTTTGATAAATAAAAATGAACCTCCTCTTCTCGGGTCCCCAGCTGGCACTCCTGGCTACTTCCCTCTGGTGAGTATCCCCATGGAAAGCTATGGGAGCACTCATGTGGGCTCGTTTCTGAGCCCCGCTGTCAGCTTCTATTGACACAGACAGCAGGACTCAGTGCTACCCCTCACAGTGCATTTTGAACACGGTGCTGGAAACACATGGAACGCGTGTTTCCTGCATTGCATTCTGGTGTTAATTAGCCCTCAACTTCAGCATTAAATCTGGATTGGTTGCCAAGGATTAGTGATTTTTGTCTTCCTGAAAAAAAGAGGCCAAAAAGGGGTTAACATGCTTCTAAGCAGTCCACACACTAGAGTAAAAATGAGAAATACATATTTACAAGCAGTAGACGTAACCATGATAAATGGCTGCAGCAAAGTAACCTCAGCATGTTCATCCAAGTAGTAATTACTTGTTTACTCGGGAAACCTCAATATTTCAGCTGCGTGAGGTTAGAGCTGGACATGGATACAGACACAAGCTTAGATGACATAGCTTGTTTGTTCAGTACTCTTTTAGCCATAAGCAGCCTCAGTCATCTGATATGTTACAGGATGAGACAAGTCTGGTTTTCTCCTCTCTATCACATCTAGAGTCGAGCAGTGCGTAGGAAGAAGGGTGAGCTGAAGCAGTACACAGTAATGATTATCACACTCTGCCGCAACATGGCTCTGCAGTCAGCACTGATGTCCCTTGTACATAAAAGGGAGCAGACACCTGCCTCCGGGAGGATAGAAAGACCCCGAAGGTTCTGTTGAGAAGAAAAAAAAAAAAAAAAAAAAAAAAAAAGCCAGGGTATTCCTTGTAATTGATCCAATTATTTGCCGTGTGCTGAAAATAATAAATTAAAAACAAAAAAGTTATAAAAAAAAATTAGATATTACTAGAGATAGATATAGAACTGTATTTATCCATAATTTGCATTAACAGATTTTTTTCTTCTTACATAGAATATATGTAAATAGCATTTATTTCCTAAGGGCAAAAGTAGGCTTAATAGGCAGCAGGTGTGTTCTCCTAGAAACGGAGCATTTCTTTCAATGTGAGTGTCACTGTTAAGCTACCACCAGAGAGTGGCATGTATATACAGCAGGACTGGAGGACTAGAGTCACACACAATTGAGCTCTCTGACAGAGGTTAAATGAAATAATGTGTATGGCCCAAAGTGTAGAGAGAATGAAGGGCTATACAACACTGGAAAAAAGCAGGTCAGGATATTAATGGATACCAAAATATACACAGGGAGGAAAAGAAAAAAAAAAAAAAAAGCGCGCGATACCGAGGCTCTAAATGACAGATCGGCACATAAAAGACTTGTCAGTGCTCTGCAGACTGCTGTATTTTAGACAACTGCTTCTGTTGGAGAGACGGAAACATTTTAAACAGGGTTGTTTGCAAAGGAAGGAATACTAGCCAAGGAGTTTTTCAGGGCTCAATACATCAGCACATCACAATAGTGCGGCCAGCCACAGTCAATTTAAATAAAAATTATCTGCTAATTTTTTGTGAAAAAGTGATTATAAATACATTTTTTTTTTTTAAACCAACATGTTCTAATTATCTGCTCTGTGCAGTGGTTTTGCATAGGGCAGCCTCGATCCTCCTCTTCTCAGGTCCCCCCCTCTTCTCGGTGGGCCTCCATAGGAAGCCACTTCCTATTGTGGCACACCTGCAGGCTCAACCCCAAGATGCGCTGTCAGCGTCTCTAGAAAAGGAAAGCAAGGCTTGGCCCCTCCTCCCACATCACATGATTTGGATTGACAGCAGCCGGAGTCACTTTCTTCTGCTGTTGCCTCTCTGACCTGTGAGAAGGAAGAGAGCACAGAAAGCCACTGCTCTTGGGTACAGCACTGGAATGGGAATGGTCTCAGGCAGGTATAAGGTAGGGGTCGACCGATATTGGTCAGCTTGCGTCCCCATCCCAGCGCGGCAGTCTCTGCCAATCCGTCAGAGGTGCGGTGAGCAGTAGATAGAGGACATTAACTCTCACTGTCCACCTCGTATTACCGCTGTTCTGCCCCTACAGCAGGGCCGTGAAGTCTGCTCTTGACAGAGCTGCAGCCGCAGGCGAGCAGAGAGATAGTCAACATTATCTCTCACCGCACGCCCGTGGAAGTTTACACGCTTGGATGCCACTCGGGAGAGTCTGCCAGACATGCAAGTAGTGACAAGCCGCATCTGGGCGGCAGGCGACTGGGACAAGCCGCATCTGGGCGGCAGGCGACTGGGACAAGCCGCATCTGGGCGGCAGGCGACTGGGACAAGCCGCATCTGGGCGGCAGGCGACTGGGACAAGCCGCATCTGGGCGGCAGGCGACTGGGACAAGCCGCATCTGGGCGGCAGGCGACTGGGACAAGCCGCATCTGGGCGGCAGGCGACTGGGACAAGCCGCATCTGGGCGGCAGGCGACTGGGACAAGCCGCATCTGGGCGGCAGGCGACTGGGACAAGCCGCATCTGGGCGGCAGGCGACTGGGACAAGCCGCATCTGGGCGGCAGGCGACTGGGACTAGCCGCATCTGGGCGGCAGGCGACTGGGACTAGCCGCATCTGGGCGGCAGGCGACTGGGACTAGCCGCATCTGGGCGGCAGGCGACTGGGACTAGCCGCATCTGGGCGGCAGGCGACTGGGACTAGCCGCATCTGGGCGGCAGGCGACTGGGACTAGCCGCATCTGGGCGGCAGGCGACTGGGACAAGCCGCATCTGGGCGGCAGGCGACTGGGACAAGCCGCATCTGGGCGGCAGGCGACTGGGACAAGCCACATCTGGGCGGCAGGCGACTGGGACAAGCCACATCTGGGCGGCAGGCGACTGGGACAAGCCGCATCTGGGCGGCAGGCGACTGGGACAAGCCGCATCTGGGCGGCAGGCGACTGGGACAAGCCGCATCTGGGCGGCAGGCGACTGGGACAAGCCGCATCTGGGCGGCAGGCGACTGGGACAAGCCGCATCTGGGCGGCAGGCGACTGGGACAAGTGACACACTGAATCTGGTGGCAAGGGACATGTTGCATCTGCTAGCAGGTGATGGTGATGTACAGAATATCGGCACCTGTTATTGGCCTGAAAGGCAACCAGAAAATTGGCATCAGCCCTGAAAAAAAACGCGATTGGTTGACCCCTAGTATAAGTGGACGGGGGGCTGGTGATGGATAATGTGCACAGCAGTATTTGTACCTTAATGCACAGAATGCAATAAGGGAGAAAACCTTCTTACCTTTACCGCCACTTTAAATAAATTTGAAGCCTGCCATCTATCACACAATATTCTTAGCCAGACAGGACCCAAACCAGGAGGGAAAAACACCTAACCCACACTTCAGAGGCAGCTTTCTGTCAGCCAAGGTACTCTTGGGGTTCTCAAGAAGAGTCTAAAGCAGCCTTTCAACCTTTTTACCCCATAGAAACATTTTAAATAATCTTTAGCTCTCAGGGAACCTTTGGCAAGATTGGTCTATCAAGGGCGATTAGGAAAATGCCCCGTACATTGGTGGTAGGTGGGAAAAGTAAGCCCCCTTACATGGGTGGCCAGAATTACACCCTTGTGGTCATGTTGCTGGTTCTGCCAAGTGGCATTGGTACTGGAACTATGCAGGGACCATCAGACGTGAGGTCAGTAAGCCACAGCTCAAGGAACCCCAGTATTACATAGAATCATGGAGAATCGCTGGTCTAAAGAATGCGAGGATAAAAGTGGCAAAGATTTAATGCAAGTCCAGTAAACATTTCTTTACTGCATATGACAGTAGGTCACATAAAAAAGCCAACATGTTTTGGGGCTCAATACCCCCCTTCATCAGAAGTGAACATAAAATCACATGAGAGAAAGATTTAAGAAGGTGAATGCTAAGACGTCCTAGTACATAGTAGGTAAGGTTGAAAAAAACAACAATAGTCCATCCAGTTCAACCTGTGTAGGTGTACGAGTGTCAGTGTCTATAATAAAATTTCCCATATCCTTGTAGGTTTTGTTTTTTAAGATATTCATCCAAGAGTCTTTTAAAAATATTCATACTTCCCGCAGCCACCACCAATTGTGAGAGAGAGTTCCACATCCCTATTGTCCTGACAGTGAAGTACCCCCTGCGCAGTTTAAAAGGTAAATCCGCTTCTCCTCCAGTCTCAATGTGTGGCCCCTTGTCCTCACACTCCCTGGGACTAAATAGTTTTTTTTCCTATGCTAGGATCCACATTGAAGTATTTGTAGATCGCCATCATGTACCCCCTCAAGCATCGCATCTACAGAGAGAATAAATTTAATGTTTGCAGCCAGTCCTCATAATTGAGGTCCTCCAATCCTCTTCTTAATTTCGTTGCCCTTCTTTAGACACTCTCCAGCTCATCCCTTTTGAGGACCGGAGACCAGAACATGCCAGATGTGGCCTAACCAGAGTTTTATGAAGTGGCAGAATTATAGCTTTATCCCTGGAGTATATCCCTTTTTTTATGCATGCTAATATTCTGCCTGCTTTTTGGTTGCATGTGATAACTCAATCTGTCATCTATAAAGAACCCCTAGATCCTTCTCCATGCTCCCAGATATTTTCCACCTAGTGAATAATTTGCATTTAAGTTTTTTGCCCCCAAGTGAATTACTTTACATTTCTCTATATTAAACCTCATTTGTACATAATATAAATGCAAGGTTTAAAAGGCCAAGTTCACCTTTGGCAACCCCTTTAGGGTGGAACATATAACATGTTCCAGCTCCTAAATCCTCTCACCCCAATTCTTGTCCCCGAACCCGCTGTAAGAATATAAAAACAGCGCAACCATGCAGGGCTTGACCACATGGCCAAAGTTCTGTGAATGAATTAACTACAGTTAGCCACCACAACCAATGGATGGCAATTGTCAATAAACTGAGGATACTGGCGAGTGTCCTCGTAATATATTATATATATATATATATATATATATATATATATATATATATATATATATATATATATATATATATATATATATATATATATATATATATATATATATATATTTTCACTAAAGTAATCAGATAATATAACAAATTTGATAGAATAAAAACCATGACCAGAGGCACCAAATAATAATACATAGGTGGTTGGAACATCAATGATCATAACTGCATACATTAGAAGCCCAATGAGTATTTATAATAAAAAAAATAATAATAATATTATATATTTATAGTCATTTGCCTAGTAAAAGTGCAAGTACAGAGATAAAACGATAATTCTCCCGCTCTGCAAGACTCTGGTCCGGCCGCACCTAGAGTATGCTGTCCAGTTCTGGGCACCAGTCCTCAGGAAGGATGTACTGGAAATGGAGCGAGTACAAAGAAGGGCAACAAAGCTAATAAAGAGTCTGGATGATGTTAGTTATAAGGAAAAGTTGCAAGCACTGAACTTATTCTCTCTGGAGAAGAGACGCTTGAGAGGGGATATGATTTCAATATACAAATACCGTACTGGTGACCCCACAATAGGGATAAAACTTTCGCAGAAGGGAGTTTAACGAGACTCGTGGCCACTCATAAAAATTAGAAGAAAAGAGGTTTAACCTTAAACTACGTAGAGGGTTCTTTACTGTAAGAGCAGCAAGGATGTGGAATTCCCTTCCACAGGCCGTGGTCTCAGCAGGGGGCATTGATAGTTTCAAGAAACTATTAGATAAGCACCTGAACGACCGCAACATACAGGGATATACAATGTATTACTGACATATAATAACACACATAGGTTGGACTTGATGGACTTGTGTCTTTTTTCAACCTCATCTACTATGTAACATTTGCTCTGTGCATATGGGGCAAAAATGAATATTAGCCTAGTTTCTGTGATATTGGAATGTTTTTCAAGGATTTAAAATGAGCAAGGTGCATTTGGCCACTAGAGTATACTTTTCACCATCTAGAGGCAAAATGCTGTACTTTCCATTTTAAAATTTATGTAAAACATTTGACAAGCAAAAGGAAATAGCCCGATAAATTTTTTTTGCCCCATTCAGAATAACTGTACTTTCAAGTGTGTGAATGGTTGTGTCACATTTTTTTACAAATACACCCCCTTGTGTTGCTGTAACTAGTGGTTAAAATGTTTGCTCTGTACTTTAGATGCGGACAGTAAATATGGAGAATAATGGACAACAGATTGTAAAGGTAGGTAGAAAAAAAGGTTTTATTGATTACTATACCATTTTTATCATCACACTATCTTTTACTAAACTTTGTAATCTCATATTTTACTACGCTTTGTGAATATTATGTTGTGGCTATGTTATATACTGTGTGTAATATGATGATTACACAACACTGCTGGCGTACTTTCTTGTGACCCATTATCGTTGGCCAAAAAAAAAAAAAAAGTCTCATGCGCCGCACATAACTGCATAACTACCTGGATGTGTGAAATGACAGCCTCAGTCCAGGCGCCAGCCAAGCCATGCAACCAACGCGTTTCACTACACCCCAGCGCTTAACCGCTTCAGTCCCGGAAGATTTCACCCCCTTCCTGACCAGAGCACTTTTTACGATTCGGCACTGTATTGCTTTAACTGACAATTGCGTGGTCATGCGATGTTGCACCCAAACAAAATTGACGTCCTTTTTTCCTCACAAATAGAGCTTTCTTTTGGTGGTATTTGATCACCTCTGCGGTTTTTATTTTTTGCGCTATAAACAAAAGAGCGACAATTTTGAAAAAAAAAAAAAAGAGCTTTATTTTTTATTTTTTGCTAAAATATCCCCCAAAAATATATAAAATTTTTTTTTTTTTCTCTTTTCCTCAGTTTAGGCCGATATGTATTCTTCTACATATTAAAAAAAAAAAAAATGCAGTAAGCGTATTTTTGCACAAATGTTATAGCATCTACAAAAATAGGGGATAGATTTATAGCATTTTTATTTATTTTTTTTTATCAGTAATGGCTGCGATCTGCGATTTTTATCGGGACTGCAACATTATGGCGGACACATCGGACACTTTTGACACCATTGTCATTTATACAGCGATCAGTGCTATAAAAATGCACTGATTACTGTGTAAATGACACTGGCAGTGAAGGGGTTAACCACTGGGGGGGCGATGAAGGGGTTAAGTGTGTCCTAGGGAGTGATTCTTACGGTGAGGGGGGTGGGCTTCAAGTCACATTAAAGCGATCACTGCTCCCGGTGACAGGGAGCAGTGATCTCTGTCATGACAAGCCAGAACGGGGAAGTGCCTATGTAAACAAGGCATTTCCCCGTTCTGGCTTGTGTTCCCCGTTCTGGCTTGTTTTCTGTTCTGAGGCTCTGTGACACGATCGCCGGGAGACCGGCGGACATCAAGTCAGCCTGTTTTACCTCCGGCATCACGTGCGCCTGCTATCCCCCGCCTCTTAATGGGGACGTACAGGTACACCCATTTGCCCACCGCTGCCATTGTGCTGATGTATATCAGCATGCAGCGGTCGGCAAGTACTTAAAGCGCAACTCCACTTTTGTTCAGAAAAAAATATTCCGCCTGGGTGATCGATGTACATTGCAAGGATTATAACAACCTTTGTTGCAGATTCCTACCTTTTGTTCTTCTGAAGAAATCCATGTGTGTTTGTCTGTGGCTCTGTTCTGAGTGGGTCTAATGGTAGTGGTTTCATAATTATCAGTCAGCTGTTGCAGAGCACCAATGAGGAAAGCTGCTGGGCCTGCATACCTTTAGACGTGTTACTATTGGAAATATAATACCAAAAAAAAAAAAAAAAAAAGACATTTTTGTTGCAGGGGATGCCTGAAATCTGACTTGCATCTGAAACAGACTGTGAAAATTGGTGAGCCAAATCACACAAGGAGTTAGATGTTTCTGGGGAGTGGTCAGTACACATACTGTGTACAGAACTCCAGGTAGCCATATTGCATTGCATTTATAGAAAATTACAGCGGCTGCAGATTGAAAAGGAAAGGTAATTTATAATAACATTTAATTACAATATGACTTGTATCGCAATTGTATATGCTCTGGGGGTGGAGTGAAAAGCATTGGGTGTGTGGCTTGGCTGGAGCTCAGGCTGAGGCTGTCATTTCACATATCCACGTAGTCTTGCAGTGCGGCACATAGAAACTTTTTTTGTTTCTTGTATTATTGGAGGTGGAATGAGCTCTGTCCTTGCCAGCACTCACAGCAGTGTACTACAGGAGAGGAGCATTGAGTGGCTCCCCTTATTTGTTGTCTGGCCATTATTATGGGAAATATAAATTTACTGGACTTGCATTATACAGTGGATATAAAAAGTCTATACACCCTGTTAAAAACGTCAGTTTTCTGTGATGTAAAAAAAAAAAAACAAGACAAAGAAATAATTTCAGAACTTTTTCAACCTTTGTGACCTATAAAAGTGTACAACTCAATTGAAAAACAAACTGAAATCTTTTAGGTGGGGGGTAAAAATAAAATAAATGTGGTTGCCTAAGTGTGCACACCCTCTTATAACTGGAGATGTAGCTGTGTTCAGAATTAAGCAATCAAATTCAAACCCTTTGTAAATAGGAGTCAGTACACACCTGCCATCATTTAAAGTGCCTCTGATTAACCCTAAAAAAGTTCAGCTGTTCTAGTAGGTCTTTCCTGACATTTTCTTAGTCGCATCCTACAGCAAAAGCCATGGTCTGCAGATAGCTTACAAAGCATCAGTGGGATCTCATTGTTAAAAGGTATCAGTCAAGAGAAGTGTACAAAAGAATTTCCAGGGCATTAGATATACCATGGAACACAGAAAAGACAGTCATCAAGGGGAGAAAATATGGAACAGTGACATTACCAAGAATTGGACATCCTTCCAAAACTGATGAAAAAACGAGTAGAAAACTGGTCAAGGAGGCTGCCAAGAGGCCTACAGCAACATTAAAGGAGCTGCAGGAATATTTGGCTTTGTGGTACATGCGACAAGAATCTCCCGTATTCTTCATATGTCTAGGCTATGGGGTAGAGTGCCAAGATGGAAGCTTTTTCCTACGAAGAACATCCAAGCCCGGCTAAATTTTGCAAAAAAACATCTAAAGTCTCCCAAAAGCATGTGGGAAAAATGTGTTCTGGTCTGATGAAACCAAGGTTGAACGTTTTGGCCATATTTCCAAAAGATATATGTTTGGTGCAAAACCACCACTGCATATCACCAAAAGAACACCACACCCACAGTGAAGCATGGTGGTGGCAGCATCATGCTTTGGGGCTGTTTTTCTTCAGCTGGAACAGGGCCCTTAGTCAAGGTAGAGGGAATTATGAACAGTTCCAAATACCAGTCAATATTGGCACAAAACCTTCAGGCTTCTGCTAGAAAGCTGAACATGAAGAGGAACTTCATCTTTCAGCATGAAAACAACCCAAAGCATACATGCAAATCAAAGGAATGGCTTCACCAGAAGATGATTGAAGTTTTGGAATGGTCCAATATGTCATGCTGATAGACTCATACCCAAAAAGACTGAGTGCTGTAATAAAATCAAAAGGCACTTCAACAAAGTATTAGTTTAAGGGTGTGCACACTTATGCAAACATATTAGTTTTGTTTTTTATTTTTACTTTCCTCCACCTAAAAAAAAAAAAAAAAAAAAAGAGTTCAGTTTGTTGATAGACTTAGTTGTACAGTTTTTAGGTCACCAGGGGCGGACTGACCATTCGGGCACTGCCCGAGGGCCCCATGCCACTAAGGGACCCCATCAGGGTTGCCAGCCTCAATAAAACCAGGGACAGTATGTAAAAATCAGTTTTTTTTTTTAAAAACCCAAGATTATAGCTACCCTGCCTGCCATTCCATTCCTCTCCACACCTTTTCAGTGTGTGTATGTGTATTGTGTGTCTATTATGTGTGTGTGTATGTAGTGTGTGTGTGTGTATGTAGTGTGTGTGTGTGTATGTAGTGTGTGTGTGTGTGTGTGTGTGTGTGTGTGTGTGTGTGTGTGTGTGTGTGTGTGTGTGTGTGTGTGTGTGTATGTATACTGTGTGGCCCCATAATCTATTGCCTGGGGGCCCCATAATCTCCTATTGCCCGGGGGCCCCATGAGTTGTCAGTCCGCCCCTGTGGGTCACATTAAAAGGTGGGAAAAGCTCTGAAATGATTCATCTTCGACTTCGATTTTTTACATCACAGAAATCTGACATTTTAAAACAGGGGTGTGTAGACTTTTTATATCTGCTGTAGATCATTGGCTTCTTACACCCTTTTGCTATCGCTCATTGTCATGTAGAGAGAACAGAAGCTTCCCTTTCCTATGGAAAAAAGGCAGTGGCGCCTGGTGTTTTTTTGGGGGGAGGGGCAGCCAACAACCTCCCCTCCTCCGGGTCGCTGGTGAAGCAGCAGAAGCATAACTGCCAGACACCCCCCTCCCCGCAGCGTGGCGCGTCACTAACACCCCACCACCACCCGCTGACCTTACCGTGGATGCGGGCGGTGAGAGCAACGGTCGGAGCTGCTGTGGCCATCTCCCAGCGTGGCAGGCTGCGGCATCCTCTCTGATCCTCCCGATGCTAGGCATCCAATAGGATTGCCTGATGTTTTGGCCAATCGGGAAACGAGTTTCATACCCGCTTCCTGATTGGCCGGGAGGAGGATCAGTGTTGCAGCAGCGAATATTCATTCACTGTTGCATTACACCTGGGTGGGCTCAGGACGCATGCTCTGCGACCCACGCCCACGCTATTTTGAAGCCTATTAAAGCCTATGGCTCTAATCGGATGTTTAAAAAAAAAAAAAAAAAAAACACACAACACCCTGGTCGCTGTAATTCATGTGCCTGGTGACCCGAACACATGAATAGGGGCGAATCCATTCTCTGCATATAGGGGGTGGAGAGGAGACAGGGCAGCGCTCGGGCGCCCCTAATGGACGGGCCCCGCCACTGAGAAAAGGTAATAGTCCCCATTTAGTCGCAGATATTTTAAAAAATACTTTAACATTTTGCAATCAATGTGGTTTGCCTAAAACACTCTAGAATGCTCCTTCATGATTTATTACATCACATCATTGCAAGATCAGTCAACACAGCATTGTCCTTGGACAACTTTAGTAGACCATAGATTTTTGTGGCAAATATAGCACACTGGATAACTAAACCCACATGTGAATCCAGGACAAGAATAAAAGTAATAGTTATTAAAATATAAATATAAATAAAAAACAAAAACAAAAACAAAAAAAAAAAACAAAAACAAAAAAAAAAAAAAAAAAACAAAGGATTACAAGCACGTTTATACTTACCTGCTCTGTGCTCTGACTGCATTATTTTCAATTTAAGGTCCTGTTCACACCTTAAATCACACCGTGATTTTCTGCTTGAAGCACAAACGCTCAACAAGCCAAATACTATTAATTTCAATGGCCCCGTTCACATCTGAGTGTTATCACCTAAAGTTCAAAAAAGTAAATGAGCTTCTTTTTAGCAGATTACAAGCCGTTAGTTTTTGGACCCATAAACTTCTATAGAAATGCCTGACTTAAGCGTTTTACGAGCGCCAGCTGACAGCTGAAAAAAAAAACAAACACCTGACGTAGTGTTCCCCCCCCCCCCCGTCCATACTAGACCCAGGGACTCTAAGGGCCCGGTATGGACTTGGGGGACAAGGGATGAACCCCACACAGTTTTCTTCAATAGCCGTTTGCCAGCGATTGCAACCGCAGATCAATTTAAAATGTGATTAGACTTGTTTCTCTTTAGAACTTTCATTTTTGCTGCAGCATGTTCTATACAGATGCGCCACTTTGAAGAAAGACTAAGGGGACTGACCCAACCCCCCCCCCGGGCACTATATTTAAAAATAAATAATAATGTATAATAATAAATATAAATAATAATATAAATAAAAATAGAAATATTATATTTAAAAATACATTTTTAGTTTTTATTGTTGCACTTTAAGCATCATTAAAATCACTGATGCAGAAAAAAACTATTGTTTCTGAAAAAATGTTTTGCATTGATACATGTCACTCAGGGCAGTACCAGGACCCCCATACCCCTTTTATGGCCAATTACTTGCATATTACTTGCATATAAGCCTTCAAAAAGGGCACTTTTGATTTTTCCTGTTCGGCTCCCATAGACAACGGGGTTCACCGTTTGGGTTAGAACTTTTCCCTGTTCAGGAGTTCTGCTGCAAACCAAACAGGGGGGTGTTCGACCCATCTCTACTTACTGAAAAGATATAGAAAAAACATTTCAAATTGTACATTTGCAAGCCCAATAGAGCAAGAAAAAGGCATTTTCCAACCAATCATGTTCCTACCTGTGCATCTAACAAAAAATAATTCTAGACGATTAATAATTTTCTCAAGGGAAGAAGAAAGAATGCAGCCCTATTATAGTTCTAGCAGTCCCTTCTGAACAAAGAATGCCAGCAACCATTACAATTATGAGAAGAGCACTGGCATATGTACAGGGTGCATGCTGTAAGAGAACATGACGCTTCACTTTACAGAATTCCAAACAAGGAAATTCTGTTCAGTTATTTCCATACCACCCTGTAATACCACTGAAGGGTTAACATGGAAAAACACACTATATCTAGGTATTCCTGACGTAACTACAACAATCTCAAGAATCGCCGCACAAGTTCAAACCTGACCATATGACCCAACGCATATCCCTAAATAGGATTCTCTATGGTAACGATAGCAACAAAAATCACAGTAACCACTTCCAGCTGTACAGCCAGACTGTGCGATCTGGATGCTGTTGGAAAGAATAGCTTGCATTGCCATTTATGGAAACTATATAGACAGAAGGAAATCTTTATATACAGCACCAGCTGGATATTAAAATCATGAAAACCGTAAGGGCTTGTTTGCACCACAATCCCCGTTCTCATTGGGAGTTTCAGCTGCGTGTGCATACACATGCTGTTGCAATGCGTTTTCAGTGTATTTACATGCAGCAAGGCCTTCTGCATTGCAAGAGTTAAATGCTCATTAAAACTGAAATCCAGGTAATATAAATGCTCCTTTGTAGTGGGGCTATTTCTGATCATCTCAGAGTTGACTTTAAGAACACAAAGTTTAAATTACTTAAAAATGACAGTTGGTACCCACTAAACACTTTCCACATCAGTATTTAAAATTAGGTAGCCAACATGTAAGCCTAGAAACCTACAGGTCTGAACACACATGTACAATAACCAGTTTTGTAAAAAAATTACTGCACTGGCATGAAGGAACAATGTTAACTAGAAAAGTGTTCTTGCCTCCACCAGTAGTCTACAAGCATTATCCAGCCTAGCAGATGAAGGTAGGACCACATGCATTTGGGGGGTCTCAGCATCTTGACGTAGAATGGAGGTGAAGGTGTGCTATCAGTTTGATGATAATCAGTGTTTACATTCACTGTTTCCTGGCAACGCTCATGCCCTGTTTATGCTTCACAACCACTGCTCAATACACTATACACAGGATCATGATAGCTGTAATAACTGTGCAGTACTTCAAACAGTCGTATTTTAAAAACTATAAATCCTACAGTGAAGATATTGTGAGAATCACAAGACCCAGACCTAGATTTTGATGCATAGTATGTCTCTGAAATATTAAAAATGAAGGCACAGTCGCAGTTTAGATATTGCCCTTCAAATTTGGAGGGGGCTAGAGTAGAGTTTCAATGAATGTCAAGGGACGGTGTGAGTTACAAACAAATGGTCATATTGTGAAAACTATCAGGACTATGGCTTAGCCATGGACATGTTTAGTGGCAGCAGGGATAGCTGAACGTTTTGATATAAGATTTGTGTAGGTGGGCTTGAAAATGAGGGAGTGGCGGCAGTTTAGAAATCATGTCCTGATTCTTCAGCTTTTGTCACCTCCCACTCTAGTTTTGAACATTTCCCCATTCATTCCTATGGGACCAATTTCGACACAAAAACCACGATATTTTGTGAACCATTCGGCGAAACATTCCACAAAGTAATAGCACACCAATCAGGAACAATCCGCACATTTCGATATATTACTTGTCTATGTAGTGTAAAAACTGTGGGAGGAGTTAGGGTGGTAAATTTGGCTATAATAAGAATAATAATATATGTGAGATAACAGTAAGTGGTCTTGCTATGCAAGAACACTTAGGGCCCTTTCACACTGAGGCGGGGGCGGCATCGGCGGTAAAACGCCGCTATTATTAGCGGCATTTTACCGTCGGTATTTGGCCGCTAGCGGGGGCGGTTTTACCCCCCGCTAGCGGCCGAGAAAGGTTTAAATACCACCGCAAAGCGCCTCTGCAGAGGCGCTTTGCCGGCGGTATAGCCGCGCCATCCCATTGATTTCAATGAGCAGGTGCGGTGAAGGAGCGGTATACACTCCGCTCCTTCACCACTCCGAAGATGCTGCTAGCAGGACTTTTTTCCCGTCCTGCCAGCGCACCGCTCCAGTGTGAAAGCCCTCGGGGCTTTCACACTGGAATTAAGGCAGCGGCACTTTCGGGTCGGTTTGCAGGCGCTATTATTAGCGCAATAGCGCCTACAAACCGCCCCAGTGTGAAAGGGCTCTAAATGATCAGGGGCTGAAGTCTCAGTTTCCGGTGCTGCAGTCCACATTGAAAATAACATTAGTATGGTCTGTGACCAGATTCAGCTGACAGCAGGCTCAAGTCAGCAGATGTCTCAGAGCCAGTCCAGGCTCTACAGAGGTCCCGACAATTTTAGGATTCACCCAGATGCCTGGCCAGCAGCTGGCACAACCTCTGTGTGCCATTGCCCCCTGCATAGAACAGTGCTCCAGCGAGTGCTGGATGGGCAGGGCAGATCAGAGAGTGGCGACTACCAGTCACCGCTCTCTGCTCACCAAAGTCCAAGAACTGAGTGATCAGTGGTCATGTGATCTCCCAGTTCCTGGAGACGGCAGGGAACAGCTGCAGCATCGGACCGTTTAAATATCAACAGAGTATGAATGTTAGTTTTTTGATAGTCGCACACTTCTCTTTTAAAAAGCAGTAAAAATGATGCTCTGCTAAGCACTTAAATCGTGTCTATGCCAGGAATGTGCCAAATCTGGTATGTATGCCTCTGTGTAATGTAAACGTGCTATTTATGCTTACCTCTGTGTAGCTGTGCAGTGAACAATGTGGATTATCACATAGTGCTCATCTCCAGCCACAGTACACTGCAACACATTCAGTCTTCCATCATTTCAGATACAAATTAAACTTCTATGGGCTTTGTATGATGATTTTTTTTTTTTTTTTTTTTTTTTTTTAAGGGGAGGGGGATACACATGGAGCACAATTTTTTTAATTAATGGGTGGCTACTGTTGGGATGAATCACGCACTGAAGCTTTATATATCCTTGGGACACTCCAGTTGTCAGATCCCCCTCACCAGAAATAATTTCTATAGCCTCCACTAATGTTAAAATGCCAAAACAAGGGATGCTAGTTCCTTTTTTGTGAAAAAAAAAAAAAAAAAACACAAACAGTCAGAGAAAGATATTGCTGAAGGCTCATTCCCACCAGAAGAAACTTTGTGCGGTGCTGAAATGTTCTGCATTTTTAAAAGGCTCCATTTGAAATGGAAAAAAAACAAAAAAAAAAACAAAAAAAAAACCCAGAACATTAAAACACTAAATGCATCATATGCTGAACTGAAAGCCATCACACATTGATGGGACCAGGCTACTGAAAACAATGCTTTTTTTTTTTTTTTTTTTATTGCTTATGGTGCAAAATGAAGAAAAATGCCTCATTACACATGGTGGGAATGACCCCAAAAGTACCATTAGGAAGACTGACTAGGGTAATTTCCTCAGAGCTGACTTTTTTTCTTAAGTTTTGGACAGGAGGAAGTAAACTATCAGGATTTCATTGCTGTTCTTGTCACCACTGGAGAGACCACCCATTCTACATTTGTTCTGGTGACCACTGTCTTCAGTACAGAAGTTGATGTGAAATCCAAATTTTAGAGTTGTCACAGGTTGAGAACTTTTAACGGGGACCTTAATTTTTACAACAAGCACGTCTCAACTGATTATACAGCCTGTGGGTTTGCAGTGATGTTTTAACCCATTGGGGTTAAGGGGGGCCCGGACTGTGGGCATAGGGAGCGGAATGGGTCCAGATGTCAGTGGCACTAAAGAATGCCCCCCATAGTTGGTGTCAGTGTGAGGAATAGCACCCCATCGGTCGTGTCATTGGAAGAAATTGTGCCCCATTGTTGGTGTCATTGGGAGGAATCCTGCCCTTCATTGGTGTCGGGGGAAGGGGGGGTGGTATATGCCCCATTGTTAGCATCAGGGGATAAAAATAGTTCCAAAGGCACTTTGTATAAAAGCAAACAAAGGGTCCCATCTGGCCTCCAGGCCACAGTTTTGAGACCACTGTGAATACTGCCATGTAGCCTGTGGGTTACTTGCCTCACTTAATTGTCTTTTTGGATAATCAATAAAAGCTCTACTTTCTTTTTTAACTGTTCTGTGTTCTTATAGAGAGTGTTTCTTACGATTGTTTCGATGTAGAATGGCAGTACTATTGACCATTAGCCAGACACTTTTACATACTGGTTTGGATATTGAAACACTTTATGGTTGTATAAATAAATAAAAATTCTATATATGAGCGATGGATAGCCTAACCTAGTTTGAGTCGCCTGTTTTTCATGTATTGGATATGTCATCATTTTATCTGCCATATAGCTTTATCTTTGCATTTGACTGAGATTTTTATTTTGATAAAAAACTTTCTTGGAGGAAAAAAAAAATAAAAATGAAAGAACTACTGATATGGTTGTAGTTATTGGATAGACCAAGCATCTCATATCTAGGGCACCATCAAAGCTAATCATTCTGCAGGAGATGCTGAGACTTACATTTCTGCAATCCTTCTCCTATCACCATAGAAGTGATAGAGCGCCCCTCCCCTCCCCATTGATATAAACTCTGAAATATTTCCCCCACGCTGGTCAGATCATGTCCACTCATCTGACCACCTTCTAAAGCCTCTGGGCAGCCCATTATATTTTATTCTTCAGATAAAAATCAAGCAATTCGGCCTTACTGAGCTTCACAATCCTCCACAGCTGGGCCTCTAGATATTGTTCACACCATACAAGTACACTTCACAGAAACTCATTCTACTACTAAAGTGTCTGACGACAAAATTGAGAATGCAATATCGGCTTCACACATCTAAAAATATTCTGTGAAAGAAAAAAAAAAAAAAACATTTTGTAAAAGGGTTGGCTCTTTATTCTGCACACCAGTTCGTCCCGTATTTGAGAATCTGGTGTTTTAAAAAGAGACAGTTTAAAACAAGCAGAACTTCAATAATTTAAAAGCATTCACAACATTTCCTCGAGCATTTTAGGGAATTTCCACTACGCCATATGGTGTGCAATTAGAAAACAACTCAACTGTATCAAAATAGGACACATTTAAATATAAAATCAATCAAAAAAGTTTCTATGGCTACATAAAGCAGCTTGCGCTATCTGCAAGCTGAAACGGCCATAATGTACATCTTATTACAACTTAATAAACAAGTGCAAAAGTCACTGGATTGATTCTTCATTACTATGTATTACGCCACTTATCTCTTTTCAATATTCTACAAATTAGCTTGTTTATAAGATGAAAATGAATGGAATTAAACTACCTTTTCAAAAATTAAAGACAGTAAGATTTTTTGCTGTAAGCCATGAGTGATCTGTCAACATTCCTAACATAGCAATACCTCTAAAGAGAAGACAGAGTCTTTCCAAAGTAAATTTTAAACGTGCATGTAAAAGATCATCTTGATGTAAAATCATCCATGTGTTACATGTTTTAAAACCCTGTTTGTGTAGCTTAAAGTTATCTGCATGAAGTGAGCCAACCATATTTTCCCATACCATACACAAACTTTATATGTCACAGCAGTTTTTCTCTACTGCTTTTAATAAGTTATGGTGTCAGCTGACCAACTGAAAGTAAAGCACGCTATGTGGCCGAAATATATCAACAGCTGTTAAAACAGGAAAGTAGAGTTATTAGTTGCCGAGATTTCCCTTCAGCAGCCAATCTACAAATATCAAATTCAATTACAAAATTATACAAAAAAAAAAAAACAAAAAAAACACAAGTATTTACAAAGCGTGAAAGTCGCAACAAGAAGTTGCTTTAGGCCATTTTCACACTAATCTGACACGAAAGTCGTAAGACTTCTGACCCTGCGATTTTATGTCTGACTTCAATGAACAGGATCAGACGATACCAGGCCCTTTGAGTCTGGTATGAATCTTGGTGGAACCCCACACCAAAATAAATAAATATAAATGACGAATACCCCCCCCCCCCAAAAAAAAATCCATACCGAGCAGTATGCAGCCCGGCAGGTCAGAAAACCTTGGTGCGAGCGAGTGCACGCCCGCCCTTTCCCGACCTGCATGCTCAGACAAGGGTCTGGAATGGTTTTGATGGGGGGGCCCCACCCCGGGGGGCCCCACCCCATGCCGCTTTTGGTTTTCAATTTTGGCATGGGGTTCCCCTCAAGATCCTCAGAGCACAAGTTGGATCAGTTAAGATGGTGATCCTAACTTGCATTCAAATCAATGGTCTGAAATTGTGCCCAAGTCGGACCAAAGTAAAGCAGGAGGCATTTTCAAAGTCAGACCAGTTAAGATGTCTCTCATAGGGAACCATTGATTATGGCAAGTCATGCAACCTGTGCTCTGGAAGTGGGAGCACATGTCAGACCAGAATGAACTGGCCCTTAATGCGGAGCTCCAGGCTTCAGAAAATACAAATACTGTAGCTGCTGACTTATTAGGACACTTACCTGTTCACTTGCCTTGTGGCTTCACAGCCGGTTCCCTAATGTAGAAAACACACTGCTCTTTGTGAACGGTCCAGGGGGCGAACTTCCAGGTGAGTTTGCCGCGGCAAAGTCAGCCATAAGTGGGAGCGGGTACCTGTGAAAACCAGGTACCCCCCCCCAAAAGATGCCAAATGTGGAAGCGGAGGGGGACGGACGGACGACACAATCAAAAACGATTGGCCCTGAAGCCAAAAATAAAATGATTGGAGAAATATACACATTAATCTAAAATGACAGAACCAATTTCTTTAAAAAAAAAAAATCTTCTACAGTCATGGCAAAGCTGGCCATACCCAGCTCCACAAAAATCAAAAAAAAAAAAAAAAATAAATAAAATAAAAAAAAAAAAGCCAGGTGGAAAATTGTCAGCTGAGTATTGACTGTAGTGTATCCAATGCAGTCACTGTTGAAGTACGCAGATAGCTGCGGGTGCTGAGGCTGTCTAAATGCAACAGCCAGCAGGGGAGATGTCTCGATCCACACGGTTTAGCAGGGGAAATTGATTTCTCTTGTTCAGTCTGTTTGCTAGTCTTTTACCAGTTATTGTCTTAGATTTCATCTGTTGAATGAACAAAATTTACCAAACGCTAAAAATAGTATGAGGTCCTATCAGAATGGACATTCTATGAATTGTTTAGGTAGGCCTTGAAGCTACAATGCTATTGGTACATTTTTTGAACCCAACAGATGAAATCTAAGGAAAACCCAAGGGATGTGTGGCCTGGTTTAGAAACACTCTATTACCTTCTGCATCACACAGCAGATACGAGAAACCCCATTGTTATCGGAGAGTTTGTTTCCATTGACAACTATTATTTGATAGCCTCACGTTCACATGTTTGATGTATTTATTGCTAGAAAAAGTCTGCACAAGAAGCTCCTCATCAGCATTCAAGGTCTTCCTATTCATTACTGATCATCCCACGCTCAGCGCCATACATCGTGAGAAAAGATAAAATCAATAAATAGTATGGCACTCATCAGCTATGCAAAGGAGGGCGACCACTGCAGACATCCCATCTGGAAAGTGGTCACCCTATATTTATTTTTCCCCAGTAGTGGAGTCTGTGAAGCTATGAGACAGACTCCTTTTCATTTCCCAAGTTCTGTATATGTGAATTACAAAGTGAATTTAATTAATTTAAATTGGTTGCAAAAGGCAGGAATCTGCATTAGGGCATTTTAAAGTAGGACTCCCAACAAAAACTCCCTTTAAGTTCTTTATAGGGTGGGAAAAGGATGGAACTGCTGCCATGTGTATTGGCATTTGAAATATGTTGTTCATGTATTTACATCTACTTGTAGCTGTAGGGGATTTATAAAACATATATATTACATAGTGCTTGCTTTGGCACCTTTGTCCTTGCAAGAAAAAGAAGTTCACTTGAATGGCAGCCCTACTGTGAACAAAGAGAAATATCCTTTGACTCCTGATAAAGGGTGAATCGCTCACTTTTGCCATGTGACAGTACTTGACCATTCAGACATCCTGTGCTGTCACATGGGGGCAGACTTGTGTAAGCTCCAAACTGCTAAATAGGAGCTTACATAAGGCTTTCTAGCTCCACTCCTGGCATCTGAACAGTGCACTGGAGTAAAAGAAAGCCATGTATATGTGGTTGGTGGGGCTGCAATTAACTGAGGTGAACAAAAGTGAGCGGATTAACCCATCCAAGAATTTCCTCGTTGGCAGCAAGATCACCAATCTGCAACAGGTTTGGTTGTCCACAGAGACAACAAAGCCTGAAATACGCACAAAGGACTAGGTGGGTGCTGATCGTTAGGGGCAGTAACAGCAATCATTAAAGAATGCAATTCACAACCCAATAAAACTGCTAAATGATCATAACCAATGAGTGTTATCTCAGCAGTAGGCAGCGACGTATTAAATAGCGCTATTATCCAAACAGGATGAAATGTGGCAATACAAGTAGCGATTTGTGACTTGTGGCCCAGCGGAGTTTCAGCCTGGGTGAAAATACAATTAAAAAAAAAAAAAAAGTCAGCAGCTACAAATACTGTAGCTGCTGACTTAATATAAAGGACACTCAGAACCTCAGGTTTGAAGCAGCACTGTTGGCAGTGTGAAACACGTCACCTCCTGGGTCCTGTGTCCTTGGCTGTGATTTGATTTTGTTGGAACAATACATTATTTTGGATCATCTTGGTAGTGTGCAGCTTTTCCTTCCATTGATAGCGGCAGTGAGCCTCGGCTTACACCCAACATATCCGGATCACAATAACTGCTCACTTGGAGCAGTGGATTCTCCCCCTGAACTCCAGTGGAAAAGTAAGCCTTACATTGGTGGTCAATAGGAAGAATGTTCCTTACATTGAGGGTCTGGAAGAATGATGCCTTCGGCTCCTTTCACATTTCATAAAGCAGGAATGCGTGATCCCATGCATGATTGTTTTGTGCAATAATCATGTGTTTCCAAGTGATGTGCATAGGGCAGCCTATTCATTTGAATGGGCTGCCCTATGCACTGTTGTTGTGCCAAAGAAGCTCAGGGCCCAAATTTTGGCGATAAATTAGGCACATATTTTCATGCGCATTTTGTCACGCAGCAAAACCTCACTTTGTTTGGGGTACCATTAAGTATGAGTGGAAAAATAATTAGCATCATGTGTTTTGGAAATGCGTGCAGAAAAACACAGATTCTGCCCACGATTCCAAATCGCTCAAATGTGAACAGGGTCTGACAGATAGCTAAAAGGACTTTTGGTGTTGTTGGCAATTTATCTGGGAGGCAGATATTGCTCAATCCTCAGGGAACCCCCTTTTAATTGCTGTAGGAACCCTAGGATTCCATGGAACCCTGGTTGGGAAGGGCTGTTTAGGCTTGGTTCATACATGTCCAGCTGCGGTTTTAGTGCGATTTTAAAAGGAGTCAGGTGCAGTTTTGTTCCCCGGTTCAGATGTGAATTTTTATCTTGGGAAAAAAAAAAATCTTACCTGAACCAAAACTGAAAAACACATAGGACTCTTTTTAAAAACCCGCCACGGCTGGCCCGCAGATATGTGAACCGGCTGCATAAAGAAGGCTGGGAAGGAAAAGAAGTCCTGGACTGCCGCACTCCATACAAAAACATCTTTATTGAAAAATTCCGTTTAAAATCCAATGTAGCAAACAAAACAAAAAGTGAACATGCTGGGCATAACTATCTAACGCGTTTCACATTCAAGGATGCTTACTCATAGCTAGATTTGATCAAACAACAAACATAAGGGAGGGACAGGGAGGGACTTTATATTTATGTTTGTTGTTTGATCAAATCTAGCTATGAGTAAGCATCCTTGAATATGAAACGCGTTAACTATTTATGCCCAGCATGTTCACTTTTTGTTTTGTTTGCTAGATTGGATTTTAAACGGAATTTTTCAATAAAGATGTTTTTGTATGGAGTGCGGCAGTCCAGGACTTCTTTTCCTTCCCAGACTTGAGCACAGCCAGCACCCAACACTGTGCGGTAGGACGGGAGTTTTCCAAGGGATTGTGGAGGTTTTTGGAGCGGCTTCCCCCCCCCCCCATTTGCATAAAGAAGGCTGCCGATTCAAACGTCATGTGAATTGGATGAGGTTCAAAACACAATTATTTTGCATTTATGTGAACCCAGCCTGAGACATATTAAATGACTGAGCATAGCGATACGTATGTGGCGATCACCAGACATTTTTCAACAGATAATACTTTGCTGGTCACGATTTATACTGTCATAGATATTAATAGGCACAATTACAAGAAACCAGAAAATGCCAAGGTCAACAGATTTATTACAACTCCAAGTCACTGGCTCATACTCACAGGATGACTCACAAGTGACAACCGTTGCTAGCACAACTTATCTACAAGTGATTTTACATGAAGCAAAGAGGTTTCTAAACTGCCACTGACTTCAACACAAGATATTTAAAACAACATTTCATTTTTTTAATACATATAAATACATACATGCAAGTTTTTTTTTTTTGCACAAATTTATTTTAGGCTCCGGGAGGAAAATTCCAGACACTTCCTTCCTCCTGATTGTTGCTATAGTCACATGCATAGTTCTAGTGCTGCTGCGGAAAAAAAACAAAAAAACAAACAAACAAACACACACACACACACACACACACACACACACACACACACACACACACACCTGGAGAAAGCAAATAAAAACTTTTTCTAGAAGTCTGTACACATTCCAGATACTTAATGCCAGGTATCACATTTACAGAGAAGGGACAGCTCTGTCCAGTGAGTACAACTGGTCTAGGAAGCAGAATGGTGATCTTCATTAGTGCCGGTTCACACAGGGGCGACTTGTCAGGCAACCTAGCCGCCTGACAAATCGCCTCCCGTTCTGTACAATGGAACCGTTCTAATAGGAGCAACGCAAGTCGCTCCGACTTAGAAAAAGGTTCCTGTACTACTTTGGGGGCGACTTGAGGCGACTTGCATAGACTTCTATACAGAAGTCGTTCTGCAAGTCACCGTGGCAGTCGTGTGCAGGTCGCCTCTGTGAGGCGACCTGCAAGTTGTGCCGCCCCTGTGTGAACCGGGGCTTAGGAGAGAGGTATGTATCACAAAAATGGTTCACCAAAATTGCAAATACTGTAAACATACTGTCTGTATTTCAGTCGTGTATTTAGCGGTTTACCTGGAGTTCAATATAGATCACAATGGAGGTATCAGATTTTACAGAAATTTAAAAAAAGGCCCAAGTTGAACCCATTTGGATGTGTTGCTCTGTCTTGGTTTATGTGCTTCACCAATGCTACCCGATGATTATGTGAGAACTAGACCAGCCTCTCTCAACCTTCTCAACACAGAAACCCTTGAAATAACTTTGTGGTCTCAGTGAACCCCCGCTAAAAATGACTATCTACAACTCATGATACATCAGTGTGATGGTGAGTGGGAAGAATGCTCCTTAACCGCTTCAGCCCCGAAAAATTTTCCCCCCTTCCTGACCAGAGCACTTTTTGTGATTCAGCACTGCGTCGCTTTAACTGACAATTGCGTGGTCGTGCAACGTTGCACCCAAACAAAATTGATGTTTTTATTTCCCACAAATAGAGCTTTCTTTTGGTAGTATTTGATCACCTCTGCGGTTATTTTTTGCGCTAAACAAAAAAAGCGACAATTTTGAAAAAAAAAAAAAAAAAAAAAAAAAAAAAACGCAAATCATTTTTATCTTTTGCTATAATAAATATATCCCAAAAATATATATATAAAAAAAAAAAAAAAAAAAAAAAAAAAAACACACAAATTTTTTCCTCAGTTTAGGCCGATATGCATTCTACATATTTTTGGAAAAAAAGAAAAAAAAAATTGCAATAAAGCGTATATTGATTGGTTTGCACAAAAGTTATAGCGTCTACAAAATAGGGGATAGTTTTGTGGCATTTTTAGAATTTTTTTTTTACTAGTAATGGCGGCGATCTGCAATTTTTATCGTGACTGCTACATTATGGCGGACACATAAGACAGTTTTGACACTATTTTGGGACCATTGTCATTTATACAGCAATCAGTGCTATAAAAATGCACTAATTACTGTGTAAATGACAATGGCAGGGAAGGTGTTAACCACTAGGGGGGTGATCAAGGAGTTAAGTGTGTCCTAGGGAGTAATTCTAACTGTGGCGGGGATGGGCTTCAACTCAGATGACAGCGATCACTGTTCTCGATGACAGGGAGCAGTGATCTGTCATGTCACAAGGCAGAATGGGGAAATGCTTTGTTTACATAGGCACTTCCATGGCTCCATGACATGATCGCAGGGAGACCGGCGGACTCCGCAGGCACGGTCACCCTGTACGCAGCGGGCGCACACCCGCTAGCCCCGCCAATTAAAGGGGACGTAAGGCACGCCCATTTGCCCACCGCTGCCACTGTGCCGACGTATATCGGCGTGCAGCGGTTGGCAAGTGGTTAAACTTGTGGTCATTAAGAAGAATTACCCCCTTATAGATAGCTAAAAAAGATCAATAGCGTCAGTCAGAGCTCATCTATTAGGCAGAAGTTGCTCATTTCTCAAGGAACCCCTAACAACTTGGAGGAACCCTGGTTGAGAGATCCTGAACTAGACAGATATTTCAGGAATGCTGAAATATTTTCAAGCAGAGCTACCCTTTACAAGCATGTATTTTTAATAACAAGAACTGTGTGGGGTGAAAAGAGCCACACATTGGAAACCCGCGGTTTATCAAACCATTACGTTGGTATACACACAGCACAAAGAACAAATAATGTAGACGGCTTATCGATTGTTTTTTATCACTTTAGCATTCCCCTCCACAACAGACCAATGTCCAAAGCCTGTCTCTCATTTAATTGTGTTCTGAGATAAGAGCAGAGAAGTACACTAAAGAATCATTGGTCTAAAGATACCTTTAAAGTTCACCGTGGTGAGAACACACCATTTTATATACAGAATAAGGCCTCTGGCCACAGGAGTAAAAAAATATTTTTACTAATCTGAAAGGAGATGCACTGTTGTCTATGGAACCATGCACACAGCTAAAGATCAGTATTCCAGCATTAGAGTGTTACTAAACACTTACAAATGTGTTACAAATCAGTCTGTATATGCAGTAAAGCATGCTTGTTATACTCACTGTGGAACCAAAGAGGTTAATCCTCTGCAATGTGCAAAAAGGCTGTTTGATACTGTCTTCTCTGATCTCCCCCCCCCCCCCCCCCCCTCTTCCACTGCCCCCAATGGATTTATTAGTGATACAGAGTCAGGGGACTTGCTGCACATGCTCAGTTTGGTGTGCATTGCTAGAGTGATCCTTTTTTCTTGGGAGGGTGCATGTGATCACCTCAGTGCAGAATGAAAACTCCTCCTACAAGCTTTAACCAGGCACAAGACTGCTAATGAGAATAGGTAAGCAGTTTACTGTATATTTACTAAAATAATTGCATTTTCATGGTCTATGTACTGTGCGAGACCAGATAAAGTAAATGCAGGGTCCTGGGTTTAGTAACACTAAATGCAGAGCAGAAAAACAAAAATAGAAAAAAAAGATTTTCATTTGAGTGCAGTAATTTACATAAAAGTGTGTTTATATATTTATAAGCATGTTTATGCAAGTATAAATGAGTAAATTACAACACTGACAATGAAGAGGAATTGTACTCATCTGTAAGCTTACCCACCTTTACTCACCTATACTGAACATTACTCAGGTTTTTACACACATTTAGACTCTTGCACACAGACGTCACAAATGACGCCTGTGTGCAAGGTGCCAAAAAAAACAAAAAAAACAAAAAACACCACACCACATATAACATGGAGAAATAAAGAGTAAACCAGCAGCCCACTAGGCAATCAATATATAAAATATAAAGTTTTGCAAGCGACTCATTTGTAAAAAATCAACTTGCACACACTGATGAGGCTGGCAATTATTGCCAATTTTTAGGACCGAAGAAAGGCAACATCTAAAAAGACATCTGGTACATTTTAGATCAAAAAGAGAAGAAATTCATGATATTCACAAAGGAAATGAAGGATAAGGAGCCTAAAGCATTGATAATCTCAGCATCGAAAGTGTAATCCATGCAAACACAGTGCAGGCTGCCAGTAGCACTGCGGTCCCCTAGACTTGCCTTGCCAGATTCAGCCAAGACTTGGAATAAGAAGCACATTCATTAGAAATGAGTGGTGGGGAATGTCTCACTAGCCAGGTATGAGATGAAGGTCATAAAAAGGAACACATAACCTAAATGGCACTGGCATCTGCTACACCACAGCTTTATTATTAAACATTCTTATACAGAAGCATTCTAAAACATAGAAAAAATGACCTTCTTACAGCTCTGCTACAAATTTAAACCATAGTTTTACTTTAAAAATAAAAAATCAAATATTCTATTTAAGATCTTTAAGAACTTGTCTGCATAACTACAAGGCCTCATGCACACGGGCTAATGAAAATTATTTTTTTCTGACAGAATTTGGCAATAAAAATGCCTCGAATGTTACAATATGTATGCATGAATGGCATTTGAGAGTAAATGCATTCTACTAGCCAGAAGATTGATTTATTCTGACCACTGGGATACACATTTACATGGGATACATGTTTAGATGGACATGACCTTTTTTCCTGCTCAAAAGCTCCTCTTAGTATGCGTCTACGGTGCATTTTTTTCTGCCTGTAAAACATTTCTCGCCAAATACTCCTGTAAATGCCTGTGTGCGCATAGCCAAACATAAAAGTGCTTTTACAAGCATAAAGAAATGGAAAAAAAAAAAAAAAAAGAAGGCGGTGGCGGCGAAGAGCAATGCCGAAGCCTGTTTAAGCACTGTGTACCCAAGTAAAATGTGCAAAAAGTCAACGCAACAGGTACAGCAATCTTATTGGCAGTCCAATCATCAGGGGGCCCAAATGGACTTATCTTCCATATAAAACAACCAAAATGGAACATTCCAAGTATCCACCCAATTGAACCACCAAAAATGTACACCGAAACCTTGCTGCCCTCTTCAATTCAGGGAAAACCAGGGAAGGAAACAAACCTAAGAAGAAGGTACACCAGCCTAGTTTACTACTGTATAAACTATTAATATATATACTATAATACTCACAAAAGGAGAAATAACACAGGCGTAACAAACCAATCGCCACCAGACGCATCACTATCAGATAGGGTGCAGCCAACGCGTTTCGTGGTACAAGCCCTCTTCCTTAGAGCTAACCAAATCCTCTACGCTGCAAGATTTATATAATATGGTATAAATAGGTCAAACACCCATCTTTAATAAAAGGCAAGGGGGACACAATCACTGTACTCTGGTCTGGCAACAGGATTGTCCTCATATCTGTTGATCTGGTGCTGTTAATACACATTTACTTTCATTTATATTTTTGTCTGGCTCTTGATGGTGTTTAATGGCCCAGTTGTGCATTTTTGCTTTTTAATTTTTGGTTGCTCCTCGGTAAGGACTTATCTTCATAGTGATTGTTTGTGTTCCCTCCCCCTAATTAATGGTGGGTGCTGTTGGACTCATCCATACCATATTATACAAGTCTTGCAGCAGATGGGATTTGGTTAGCTTTGAGGAAGAAGGCTTGTCCCTCAAAACAAGTCAGCTGCACCTTATCTGATAGCGACGCGTCTGGTGGCGTTTGGCTGTGTTATTTCTCCTATTGTGAGGATTAAGTATTTTTTTAATTTAATAAATAGTTATACAGTAATGCACTAGGCTGGTGCTCCATCTTCTTAAAGAGGGAGTAAACTCAGTTTTTTTTTTGCTTTTATTCTTACCTGCAAAGTAAAAAGCATAATGTGCTAGTATGCATCGCATGCTAGCAAATTATGTGACACTTACCTGCAAACGAAGCCCACGTCAACCCCGCTGGAGGCTGCAGCCATCTTGGCCCATCTTCCTTCTGGGTCCGCTGACTCCGGCTCAGTGACTGGCTGGAGCCGCCAGTCACGGCACAGGGCTCTGAAGAAATGGCATGAGTGTCCATTCCTTTAGAGCGCATGTGCCAATACCGTAATCGTTATAGGAGATATTTACAGTACCTATAGGTAAACCTCATTATAGGCTTACCAATAGAAACAGAGGGAAGAGGGAAGTTTATTAGACCTAAGGTAAAGAAATCCTTGATTTCAAGTACCACCCTCAAAAATAAATAAATAAATAAAATAAACCCCTCACCTGCCACAAAACCCCCCCCCCCTCCCCAAAAAAAAAAACAGACTGCAACAGTGACCCAATTTTTGTCTGGAGCTGCACTTTAACCACTTTAGCCCCGGAAGGACTTGCCCCCTTAATGACCAGGCCATTTTTGTGATATGGCACTGTGTCGCTTTAACTGACAATTGCGCGGTCGTGTAATGTTGTACCCAAACAAAATTGGTGTCCTTTTTTCCCACAAGTAGAGCTTTCTTTTGGTGGTATTTTATCACCTCTGTGGTTTTTATTTTTTGCGCTATAAACAAAAAAACTGTCAATTTTGAAAAAGGCCAATATTTTTTACTTTCTGCTATAATACATATCCAAAAAAACATATAAAAACAAAAAATTAATCATCAGTTTAGGCCAATATGTATTCTGCTACTTTTTTTTTTTTTTTCAAAAAATATTGCAATAAGCGTATATTGATTGGTTTGCGCAAAAGTTATAGCGTCTACAAAATAGGGGAAAGATTTAGGGACTTTTTTTATTGTTTTTTACTAGTAATGGTAGGGACCAGCGATTTTTAACTTGACCGCGACATTGTGACGCAATCTGACCCCAAGTGACACTTTTTGGTGACCAGTAACACCAATACAGTGATCGGTGCTATAAAAATGCACTGATTACTGTATAAAGAGCACTGGCAGGGAAGGGGTTAACACTAGTGGTGATCAAAGGGTTAAGTATTCCCTAGGGAGGTGCTTTCTAACTGTCAGGGGGATGTGCTCACTGGGAGTAGAGATATCGCTGTTCCTTATCACTAGGAACAGCTGATCTCTCTTCCCCTGTTAGAACGGGTATCCGCTTTGTTTCTGCCAACCTTCACCTCGATCGCGGATAGCCAGCAGACTGACGTAAAGGTATGCCGGTTCACACAGCCGGGCCGCCCTGCCGTAGTCTATGCGTGGTGGGCGGTCCGGAAGTGGTTAAAGAAAAAAACAAAAAAAAAACAAAAAACACCCCCAATGTTCTTCCCTATTGAGTGTATAGGAAATGATAATCTTCATATTCCTACTCAAGAGAACACACAGACCCACTGCAGCAATACAATACATACATCAGGGTGGATATGATTTAAATCACTAGTAAAAAGGCTTGATTTAGGGCTCATTTACACTCGGCTTCAACACATATTAACGGCTAGTTTACACTGAACGCGAGTCAAAGCCCCTGTCACTAAATAAAATGGTTAGCTTACAGTCGCTTTGCTTCAAAAATTATATCTTATATAGCTTTAGCGGTGCTTCACAGCATCTTTAAAACCCCCACCGAAGCTCCACCAAGCCTCAAGCAAAAGCAAGATGTAAAAAAACAGGACTGCAAGCTTATTATTTTATTTAGTGACAGGAGCTTTTCCTGGCGTTCAGCGTGTCCGAAGCCATGTTTTGAAGCAAGTGTAAACTAGCCCTAAAATCAACTCGATTTTAAATAATTTTTAAAGAGCAACGGTCATCTCTGTCCCACAGCGGCGGCTCCTCTGACTTGCCAGTCTTATTCACTTTATTAGGATGACTGGTGATGCGGCAGTGACACAACAAGGTGAGGGACGTGACAGCAGAAGGTGAGTGGATGCCAACAGGCGTTGCCATGATGGATCTGAAATGACAGGTGCTCTTTAAAGCAGAGTACCAGTCGTTTTTCAGTTCATTAAAAGTCAGCAGCTAGAAAAAGTGTAGCTGCTGACTTGACACTCACCTGTCCCACAGTCCAGTGATGTGGACGCCTAAAGCCTCACTCCTATCACACTACTCTCCGCTGTGTCATCACTGCAAGTGTGGGCACTCGGCTGTGACAGCTTGCGGCACCACAGCCAGGTGCACACTGCGCATGCATTCTTCTGGGACCTGTGACGTGTCCCAGAAAATTGCAGAGAGGGAGGGGCCACCTAGGGGGAGGAGGACGAGTCGCCTAGGCGGCCAAGAGATGGGAGGAAGTGGGACAGGGACAGGAAGTACCTGTCAAAACCACGTACCCACTCCCCCCCCAAAAAAAATTAAATGACAAAATGTGGCATGTAAGGGGGCGAGGAGTGCTCAAAGCAGAAGTTCCACTTTTTGGTGGCACTCCGCTTTAAATGTAAAGATTCAATCTTGCTGGTAGTTAGAAACTTTAATATATTTGCAAACAAAATGAAGGTTTCCTATTTAGAATAATAAGCTGTCAGGTTAGTAAAACAGCGATATCAGAACCGATTTTAGGTTAATCACATATAGTTGGAGAACTACTCAAATTCTTTTATTTAATTAAATCACTAACATTGCAAGTGCATGTTATGTCAGCTTGCAGAGCTTGGATTCATTGAATGAGTCTACCAAAAATGTAAATACTGCAGAATATGCAGCCTCATGCTACATAACTAAGCTCCATTTCATGCTGAATAAACTAAATTATTAATGTATTTTAAAAATAGAAAACTATCATTAGATAGATTCTTACTCCAAAAGCCTTTTATTAAAATAAATTTGATAAAAAAAACAAAAACAAAAAACACCACCCTGACAAACATACATAAATATCAAACACTTTTTTTCTTCAACTTAAAACCTAATAAAAAAAAAAGAAAACACAACATGATTGATAGGCTAAAGCCTTGTGGTGCAACAATTACATGAAAGCTGATCTCATGGGAACATGCCAACTGCAGCACTGCCGTTATAAAAGAAACCTGAGAAAAATGTAGGCCCCGTCGGTGACCGCCGATGGTTACAGTATTTAATGTCACCGACTCAGAACTAGAACTCAACAAAATGATTTCAACAGCAAAGATAAAACTCCTGATCTGCAGATTTATCCCTTGACCAGAACGGCAAAAGATTTAGATTTAAAGACACTGGGTTAGTATCGCAGCAATGTAGCACAAATTTTTTTAGAGACTGACCTACTCATTTCCTTCTGTACAGTTTTCCTTCGTTCAGGCAAACATTTGCACCTGCTTTGGTAACTGCACTGACTTATGCTGCAAATTCAGGTAGTTTCTCACCATCGCTACTTGAAGAACCTGTTACTATGGCCCCCTCATACCATCCCATGCCATTGTGATGAGTGTAGGGGCCGAGGAGATAGCTGGGGCAGGCATGAGTGACTGAGGAAGGAGTGTTGAGTCTGAATGAATCAGGTGCCACCACAGAATTCTAAAGACCATCTGCAACACTGTTTGTGAATCACACCGAGTCCAGTGCCACTAAAACAGACAACCACACAACAAACATTAAACAACCATGCCCCCCACCTTTACATTTTCCCTCTGGTGTGCTTGTGGACGTCACCAAAGAGGCTCATCCTAGACAGGCCAAGATGTCGGAGTACAGAGCAGGGTAGGACAACCATCCCACAGATCACGCATTTTAGCGCACATGAACTATAAAAAAATAAACAAAAAAACAAAAAACAAAAGCCAACAACAGCCTAATGCATTCAAACTATGAAAATTAGAAAAACACCCTGATCTCAAAATGGACCCAATTCCTCTCATGGAGCCAATGCATATGATGTTTATGAAGCAGTATCTGCGAAGTGTCTAGATTTATACTCCATGTCAGCTTTTTCCTTTCAGTCGGCAGATCCTGCTCTCCACACCATTTGTCAAATGTACTGTCTGTAAGGTCATGCATTTACAATCCAATATCAACTTTACACACCTGTTGTACCAGGTGCAGTCACAATGAGAGGATTAGTCTTCACCACAACTGAGCTAAGATGGAAGCACTCTCAGTCATGGACAAATATGAACATTTGCACTTCTCCCTTTTTGTGTGCAAAATCTACACAGCTATTTGCTTAAAGCAGAACAAATAAGAATAAAAAGGCCCTTGTTTTTCATATTTGTTGAGAATAAATGAATGTAATATTTTTTAATATAGTGCAATTAGTGCCAAAACCTCTAAAAACCAATTCTGTGCTCCAAATAAAACAAAATATATTTAAAACATCATTAACTTTTTATTACAAGCTTTTAGGCCCGGTTCACACTGGTACGACGTGCTCCCAAAGTTGGAGCGTATGTCGCATGACGTGTATAAATCAATGGTTCCCTATGAGAGCCGTCTTAACTGGTCCCACACAATTCGGTCAAACTTTGAAAAAGGTTCCTGCACTACTTTGGTCGCATCATCATCTTAAACTCCCACACTAAAAAAAAAAAAAAAAAAAAACACACACCACCCACCCACACACACACACACACACAGCATGGGGTCCCTCCCAAAATCTATACCAGACCCTCATCTGAAGGATTTTGTCAAAAACCTGTGTACCGTTTTTAAATTTATTTTTTGACACTTTTTGAGGTGAATGAGTAGGGGTACAGTATACCCAATGCTGACTCACGACTCACATAGGGTGGGGGGCCAGAGCCCCCCAGCCTCAAAGCACCCACCACCTGTCGAGGGCATGTGGCCTGGTATGGTTCAGGAGGGAGGGGGGGGGATGCTTGATCGCCCCACCCCTCCTGACCTGCATGCTTGGATAAGGGTATGGATTATGGTATGCATTATGGGGGGGGGGGGGGGGAGACCAATGCCAGTTCTTTATTTTAGCATGGGGGTTCACCAGAACCACCCACCACCCCAGGCTGAACTGGATGACATTTTTGCTTGCAGTTAAAACAGTTGCCATATACAGTAGGCATTTACAAGTTTATTTTGTTTTCTGGCTAAAGTGCTGCTTGAAAAACCAAGATAGGTCTCAATGAGAAGACATGGAAAGACTGATGTTCTCCAGCACGACATGCCTTCTGACCACATGAAACCAAATCCAGGTACATTCTCAGGCAGTTATTTGAGGACGTCACATGCTTGCTGTTCATTCTCAGGTTTCATACCAGCTCGGGGAAACATTTCATATATAACCCAAAAATACAACCAGTCAATGAAAACAGATCAAGCCAAGAGGACTGTCACATCATAGAAAACAAAACAAAAAAAAAAAAAAAAAAAAAAAAAAAACACACATTAAGCCTGTGTTCACAATAGCGCAATCTCAGGTGCCAACCACATGTGATCTCTGCGCAATGAGAGTTCAGCCATACAGTTGTATGGCTCAAGTCACACAAATGAAAGTGCAGGGACCCGTTTTACCCCACACTAGAAACAGATCGCATGGGTGTTCTCACCTATGCGATCCGATTCCTGTGCGAGTTCACAGTTCGCACTGCGATCTGTTAACTAAACTGGGGGTGTCAAAGTTAACGACACCTGCAGCAGTTCCCACAAGGCAGTGTGAACCGCCTGCGGGAGAGGAGCGATGCAGGAAATGGCACTGGAATCGCGTTGGTTCCCGCGTCGCACTAGTGTGAACCCAGGGCAACAGAGATTTGTACCCGTATTGTTAAAACGGAACTTCACTCTCATTCAACCATTGACTATTTTTAATCCTTATGCTACTAACATTAGTAAAATCGATAGGAAAGTATATCATGTTAACTGGTTTTACTTTTTTTTTTTTTTTTTTTTTTACATTTTATAACTTATTTGCAGACCTTGGAAAATGTCATACTAACCTGGATCTTTAGGAGAGGAGAGTAGGAGGGTTTTTTCTCAGATAAGCACCCATTCCTGTCTACATGCCTAAGCTAAGGGCAGATGGATTTCAGGAAGTAAAATGCTACACGAGTTGTTTGCCCTTAGTCAAGAGGGCCATGGCCAGAAATGCTAGGGAATGTTTTTCAAAGTGGTTTCTCAGCACAAAAAAAAAAAAAAAAAAAAAAAAAAAAACAACAACACACACAACACACACCATGGGTGGACAGGGGAGTTTGCTTTAAAATTAAAAAAAAAAAAAAAAGAATTAAAAAGCATTTTTGCTTTGTGGTGCTCAGATGCAGTGTAGCTACCCTTTAAAAAACACAAATGTTTTGCCACCAATAATGAAATAAACTGGGTTCAATTAAGATCATAGGGGTTGATTTACTTAAGGCAAATCCACTTTGCACTACAAGTGCACTTGGAAGTTCAGTCGCTGTAGATCTGAGAGGAAGATCGAAATGAGGGGAAGCTCTGCTCATTTATATCATCCAATCATGTGCAAGTAAAAAGGCCATTTTCCTTGCATGTCCCCCTCGGATCTACAGCAACTGCACTACTAAGTGCACTTGTAGTGCAAAGTGGATTTGCCTTTAGTAAATAAACCCCATAGTCTGCCCTAAAGCAAGAGCATATTTGATTCAGCTTGTTTTAAAAAAGGGAGACAATGTATTTTAGAGCATAATCAAATTCAGAACCAAAAATTACATTATATATATATATATATATATATATATATATATATATATATATATATATATATATATATATATATATATATATATATATATATATATATATATATATATATATATATGCGCGTCAAGTTCAAATTCTCAATTTTTTCACGGTGTTTAAAATTAGGCAGAATCACTGCAAAAATCACCACCTGCATTCATTTCCTTTATGCCTGTGTCTACAATTCATCCTGCTCTCCATTTGTAGTCATACAATGGCGAACCTGGAGTTAGAGTATATTCCCCGACACCCTTTATACAATTATGTTCCTCCTTGCTGCCCATTGGATTGTGCAGAATTTAGCTACAGATCAGTTGCTTTATTACCGTTCCAGAAGCAGGTCTGAGAATGTAGTCAAGTAACTGATGAGCAGACTACATAGCTAAAATCTACACCATGTAGCATCCTGCTCGTTCCCTGGAACATGCTCATCTAAAAAATGAGTCCAGAGCAGTGTTCTTTTACTTTTGCAATCAGCAGGAAGTTGATGAACCATGATGTAACATTTTGTGTCTATGATTACTGTTCTTTATTCAGAATTAACTACTCTTAAAACATGTCCCCTACCCCCTCTAGCACCTATGCTTACCAACCTGTGTAAGAAAAAAAAGAAAAAAAGAAAATCTGTATACTTACCCATACTTAGACTGCTCCAGTCATGTAATCTCCCCGTGTCGCCCAGACTTCAAGGACCCATCTGTGGTCGGAGCTCCCTCCTCTCCCCTGCAGCTGCAATGGCTGTCCCAGGAAAGTAGGAACACGTGACTGTACCAAAGCGGGATGAAAATAGGCAAGTATACCGATTTTTACACAGGTTAGTAGGCATAGATGTTCAGAAGAAGAGGGGACGGTTTAAGAGTAGTCAAGGTTAAGCCCGGAGTTCCACTGCAATATAATAAAAAAGTGTGACCTCAGTACTCAAGATCACAGCCTTATAATACGTCATGAAAATACACAAAAATTAGAACAACCCTACAATATACCATTTCCACAACACACAGTTTATTGCTAAATAATCAGCATCTGCTTCCCTACTCCTCTTCTCAGCATTATATCTAGTCCTTCATTAGAAATCTCCACGCTGGTCTATTCATGCAGTCGGTCTTCCCAGATGAGCAAATACAAAGCCAAATGACAACATAAAAAGGTCATCAAACAACAAGTTAAATGTTTCTTCAAGAAACTCCAAGTTTTTTACACCCATTTGTATTTCACAGCCTTCGATTAAATCTATTTTACTATATCAGCCGGCTGCCAATTATGCAACAATTCTGCTGAACAGCGCCGTTTGTGGAAATAAATAAAAAGCATTCTTCATCTCAGACTAAGTGCTAAAGCTTTAGATCTGCATAAATTGAACAACAGATCTTGTAGAAGAGATTTTTTTTCTTAGGGGGGCGAGCAGCAGAGCATAATAAAATTGAGACGCAAAGAAATAAAAATGTACAAGGGCATGAAATAAACCGCGATGAGCAGCTGTAATGTTCTCTTACATTGTACATTTCCAAACTGCGCTAATTTACACATGAGAGCTTTTTGCACGCAACTGAGCTTGCAATCTATTTTTGGTAAATTATGCACAGACAATAAATGGAAATCTACAAAGTCATTTGGATTTGAATCTGTGTCTCCTTCAGTGACATTGCTAGACTACATAACTTGGCCTCCTTTCAATAAATGTACAAATCTGCTTGAGCTTTATAAACATGAAGTAAAATTTCATTATCTTGAAAAATTAAATATCATATTAATTATGCAAAATCAGTGTACAGATTTGAATTTGAAATAATTAAATTACCTTCATTTCATGCTGCTTGTATTTATACTGGAAGCCATTCGCAGAATAAAGAAATCCAGTTTTTAATTAAAAAAACAAAAAACAAAACACCACACAACAAACAAATAGAGCATGTTTTTGAATTGCTACAATTTCTTCACAATCAGTTAACACCCAATTACATTGAAATGAGAGTATAGCTAGCATACAATACAGTATTAAGCTCTAAAAAAAAAAAAAAAAAAAAAAAAAAAAAAACACCTTTTCCTGTGTTCCACTTTCTCCATCCTCATAAATAAAAGCACACATCTCTGAGAAATACTGCCAGGGAAATATCTACCCTGCTTTAAAGAGAATCTCCACCACCAGGTCATGCCGAAATATGTGGATGATGGATTAAGCATGCATACCTCCCAACTTTTAAGGATAAAAGGGAATACAATTTAAAGCCCCATGTTGGGACAGCTTTCACAAAAAACTGGTAATCTTTCTTATTGCCGCCCCCCCAACTAGGATTCTAACTAGGATACCTGTAGTCACCCAAGCTCCAAAGCTTAGAAAATATGGATATATTACATAAACAGAAATATAGGTACCTGGGTGGTCAACAATCCCTCCATTTTTCCCTTTCCCCCTGTTCTATGTGGGTGGGCATGCCTAGTTTATAAGCAAGTGCATTCTGCGTGAAACGCGTTAACCGCTGTTTCCCTGGTTGAAGCTGTGACGTTGTGTTTTATATGGAACACTTCAATAAACTGTTGAATTTCCTTATTGTTTGATTGTCTCTCCTCGACACCAGGAAACTACACATCCCATGTTTCCTGGTTGGGAATTACTTGGGTGGTTCTGTGAGGGGTGTCATGGGGTGTAATGTAGTCCTCGATCACTACCCACAATACCTGTACACCACCTGCATACCATTTGGCAACCACTGTTCAACACAGAAGTTGGCCAAAGAGGTGATTGGTCACCCTGCTAATGAAAGAGGAACCACTAGTGTCCTTAAAGTAAATGAAGGTGCCATTAAATCTACATCATTAAAAACAATCAATAAAATAACGTTACATACTGTTCACACTCAGTCACTATGGAATTTTTTTTTTTTCAGAATGCCTAAAAACTAACGGATTGATCCTGCTGTTCTCAGTCTCCCCCTACTGTCCATGCCCCCACTGCAGTCAGGGGATTTTGCAGAGCAGTGTTGACAGCTAGAACACATGCTCAGTTTCCCATGTAGTTTCAACCCTGAGCATTTCCTCCCCATCACATCTAAGCAGCCCATGTGACCATAGAGTCACACATGTGGGCATATACATAATAGTAAAGGACAGCCCACCTCCTCTATGCCCAATAACCAGCTAAACACATTGGGAGTTGGATATTACATGTAGATTGATGGAGTCTTCATCTCCCTCCTAATCTAAGACACAGGCTGGAGGGGTGTGACAGGCAGACATATGCCCACACCATGTTATTGCCAAAAAGTAATAAAGATTTTATGTCAAATATATATTTGTATATGGATTTAAAAACAGTTTGATATTTTTACTTTGCATTCCAAAAGGCAGTTT
Source organism: Aquarana catesbeiana (assembly GCF_042186555.1). Taxonomy (NCBI): domain Eukaryota; kingdom Metazoa; phylum Chordata; class Amphibia; order Anura; family Ranidae; genus Aquarana; species Aquarana catesbeiana. The sequence goes on from NC_133331.1 coordinate 146,716,955, forward strand.
TTTTTTTTTTAAACATGTGACCAGCAGCAGAGGACTGGAAGCTCCTCCTGCCATTGCTTCCCTACAGACAGGTGGAGAAAGAGCCAAGTCATATGATACCTTTATATAGATTAGGAAAAAAATGGACTTAGATTTTTTTCTTTTTTAAAATAAAAAAAAAAAAAAACAGTGCCATTGTCCACATACAGAAAGAGAAGGGATAATGTAAATTAAACATTGTGCGTCTATTATCACTCTAAGACCCCTTTCACACTGGGGCGGTGGGTCCATTAGCGGTAAAGCACCGCTATTTTTAGCAGCGCTTTCCACGGCCACTAGCAGGGGTTAAAAGCACCGCTATAACAGCAGTAAAGGGTTAATAGTGCCCCTTTTGTGGCACTTCGGCAGTGCTGCCTATTCATTTTAATGGGCAGGGGCAGTGGAGGAGCTGTATACACCGTTCCAGCACAGCCCCAAAGATGCTGCTTGCAGGACTTTTTTTTCCTGTCCTGAATGTGCACCGCCCCAGTGTGAAAGCACTCAGTGATTTGAGAGGCGCTTTTCAGGTGCTATTTTTAGCGCTAAAATGCCTGAAGAGCACCCCAGTGTGAAAAGGGTCTTAAGCTAAAGAGCCTTTGCTCAGAGACTGAAGAATAATCTGATAAGGATGCTGCTGTAGGGTAAAAGGACCAAAAGCGTGCTACTTTGTAAACCTGTGCATATGAATAGTTTGCTCTGATTGAGGCTTTAAGTAGGCAAAAGCACATACTGATACAACCCAATTTATGCAGACTGTTCATTAAAATACCGGGGGGGGGGGGGGGGGGGGAAAAAAGAAAAGGGGATTGGAAACACTTTTCAAAGTAAAATTCATTTTTATAGGGAGGTTCATTCATCAGACCAAAAAAGAGGGACATCTAAGGAAGAGACAGAAAGAGGGACAGTGGGATTTGATTGCAAACGTGGGACATTTCGGAACTATGACAATATACTATACACACTTTCCTCTTCTCAACATTAAAAAGGGAGAAACATCTGGACTTGCAGAGAGGTCAAACACAGGAGCCAAAGTTCAAATCCCTCTATACAAGACATAAAAATATGGAAATATCCGTGGGTTTTGAGAAAAATAAAAAGCATAAAATAGACATGTTAATCAGTGCTGGGTGCTAATTAGGTTTCCTGTTTGGCCGTCAAGCAGAATTCTATTTAATCACAGCAAAACAATAATTATAAATGCATGATATGCAAAAATACGTCAAATATGTAATATATCTATGGAAAAAGTCATATAAAACATTAACAGTAAAAAGATCCAGGGGTTTAAGTGCCCTGTATTGAGGTGGTTAAGAAAATTATTATATAAATAGCATTGGGGAGGATGTCACTCCTTTCCATGGACCCAGTGGGGGATAGGAGGGTTCGCCAGTCCCAGGGTTTTCGAGGCTCGGCTTGCTGCATTCCTCTCCCCACCCCCCCCCCCCCCCCGGGTCTCTGTTCCCATCAGGGGCATGGGCGAGTGGTGTCACGCTGCGCCTCGGCGTCATACTCACACACCCGGAAACCTGGCATTGTCAAAACAAAAAGGTGGAGGTCTTCCATCTGACTACTTAGGGCGGCCTCTTTTGACCTGTCTCGGGTGTGGGATAAATTCACAGCTCTTCATCTGCGGCGTCTGCATGACGTTGGGGGGGAGGGGGGGGGGGTAATGGCCCCACTGCTGTGGGGATACATCAGCCTGGGTTAGTCATGACCTCCATTTGCACCATGCTCCTTGTGAGGTGGTCAAGTGGGATTATATTCAGCAGTTGCTACCTATTCACAGGTATTACCCTGCAAAGTTATTTGTTTTTTTCAACTTAATATCTTTACACTGAGCTTTACGCTATTGTGTTTGATATTTAGCTATGGTTTGGCGTTTCCGCTGCACTCTCCATTCCACTATTCACGGGTTCACATAGGTGTTCACTTTCCACTTTGACTGATCACCAGTATATCTGTATCCACTGCACACGATACCAGACCCATTTATTCGTTATTTTATTATGCTATACACTCAAAACACATTTTTTTCTTCTTAGAATCATCTGGTCTGCTGTGTTCATACACCCTAATTACCGCACCTGGGGTCTTGCTCTTGTTTACCCCTGGCCAATTTCCCCATTGGCCATTTTTGGGTGGTTTATCCTTGCCTCAACCCCTTGGGAGACTTTGTCTCGGTTCCCCCCTCTCCTCCCCGATGCTGGGCCCACTAATTGAGTTGATGTGTAAGTAGTAATGCATTTATTTATCCATTATTTTTGTATCTATTTTTAAATTTAGTCAATTTTTTTTTAAATTATACAAAAAATGTTTTCATAGATTAATTGCTGCATCAAACTCCTGATGAGTGCATCCGAGTGAGATCCATGAAACACGTAGAGATCCATAGATGAACAATACATTTTACGAACCAATTGTGCATTTTGTTGTGATAGCTTGTCGATTATTATATATGTATAGTGTCTTGTATATGGATCTTTTTACTGTTAATGTTTATACAACTTTTTTCATAGATATATTACATATTTGAGGTATTTTTGTATATCATGAATTTATAATAAATTATCAATTGTATCCTAGTGGTGCCTAGTCTGACCTACCTCATTTAAAGTCCCATGACCACTCTTTCTTGTGTGTGTGTATATATATATATATATATATATATATATATATATATATATATATATATATATATATATATATATATATATATATATATATATATATATATATATTTATTCCGGGATCTATGTTCAAGATCATTTTTTTTCTCGTTTCTGTAATTTTAGGGATTCAAACTTCTCAAAGCACATTCATAACAGACATTCGCTAAAGAAACAAAATACTAAACAGATAAGGCACACCCCTGCAAGGAATGCAGCTTTCTAGGTCATTGGCTTGCTTATAGTAAACTCGTTTTAGAACTTTGATCTTCCAGTCAATCAACTTCATCATTTTATTTCAAAGCTGCACCCTGACATACACAATTGCAACCTTTTTCTATTTGAAATATGTAATGAGCTTTTTTTGCCGATTAGGGCCTACTCAGTTGAGTTATTCTAAGCAGTAAATTTGGCCACACACAGGAAAAAAACATTCAAACCCCTGCAAGCGTGAATGGCAGAAGCATAACTATGAGGCCTCATGCACAGTGGACATTTTTGGACGTTTTTTACAGGAGCTGTTTTGGCTTCAGACGTTTTTTCTACCGTCAAACTCCCCATCATGTTATCCTATGTGTCCATGCACACATAGGCTGTTATCAGCAGTTTTTGGCTGGGGCATTTTTTGGCTTAAAAAAAAAAACAAAACACACACACACACTAGTGGGTTCTGAGTTTTTCAGCTGTAAAAATGCTCCAACGTCAAAAGATGCCTATAAAACACGGCTTACCAGCGTTTAACTTTTTGATCCATTGCCCATAGCTTTTAAAGGGCAATTTTTTTTCATTATTGCATTTTAATGTAAATATAAGATCCGAGGTCAAATGAGCTTTAACCACTTGCCGACCGCCGCACAACGATGTACGTCGGCAGAATGGCACGGGCAGGCAAAAGGACTTACAGGTACGTCCTTGCCTGCCCGCGGGTGGGGGGTCCGATCGGACCCCCTCCCCGCTGCCAGCGGCGGTCGGATTCAGGTCAGGGTCGATCGAAGGTGAGGCCACTCATTCGTGGCTCCCCCCTCGCGATCGCTCCTGGCCAATGATGGGCTTCCTCGGCTTCTGTGAATGTAAACAGAAGCGGAGGAAGTGATGTCATCTCTCCTCGAGCCGGTCTTTTTGATCCGGCGCCGAGGAGAGAAGACATCCAAGTAAGTGCACCAACACTACACTAACAGTAGAACACGCAGGCACACTTGTCACTCCCCTGTCACCCCCCTGTACCCCCACACATACTGACACCAACAGCAGTTTTTTTTTTTTTTTCTGATTATTGCATTGGTGTCAGTTTGTGTCAGTTATAAGTGTTAGGGCAGTTAGGTTAGCCCCCTTTAGGTCTAGGGTACCCCCCCTTAGGTCCAGGGTACCCCCCTAACCCCCCCCAATAAAGTTTTAACCCTGTGATCACTCCCCGTCGCCAGTGTCACTAAGCGATCGTTTTTCTGATCGCTGTATTAGTGACACAGGTGACGCTAGTTAGGGAGGTAAGTATATAGGTTCGCCGTCAGTGTTTTATAGCAACAGGGACCCCCATATACTACCTACTAAAGGTTTTAACCCCTTGATTGCCCCCTAGTTAACCCTTTCACCAGTGATCACCATATAATTGTTACGGGTGACGCTGGTTAGTTGGTTTGTTTTTTGTAGTTTTTTATAGTTTATTATAGTTTATTATAGTTTTAGGGCACCCGCCGTTTATTACCTTATAAAGGTTTAACCCCCTAATTGCCCGGCGGTGATATAAGTTAAGTTTTTAGGGTCAGATAAGGTCTGCGTCGCCCCAGGCAGCGTCAGGTTAGCGCCAGTACCGCTAACACCCACGCACGCAGCATACACCTCCCTTAGTGCTATAGTATCTGAACGGATCGATATCTGATCCGATCAGATCTATACTCCCCAGCAGTTTAGGGTCCCCCAAAAAAACGCAGTGTTAGCGGGATCAGCCCAGATACCTGCAAGCACCTGCGTTTTGCTCCTCGGCCCAGCCCAGCCCAGCCCACCCAAGTGCAGTATCGATCGATAACTGCAGCGTTCGCAGAGTCAGGCCTGATCCCTGCGATCACTAACAGTTTTTTGGTAGCGTTTTGAATCAGTCGCTGACAGTCAGGAGCTTTTTTGCCTGTGAGTCTCACTAGTGTACCCCTAAATTTAGAGCCCAAAATGGCAAATCGAAGGTACACTAGTGAAGAGGCCTACACGTTTCTGAGCATGACAGATAGTGAAGAGGAAGTCACTCATCTGTCAAGTTCAGGCTCAGAATACGATCCTGTAGAGGACAGCGGCTCCATGACAGATAGCTCTGACGACGGAGTTGTGGTCCCTGCTAGGGTCAGGCGTACCAGACCCCGAACTTCTTCTGTCCTTGAAGTGCAAGAACCGCAGGTCCCTCGTATGGAGCAGAGCAGTACTAGTGCCGCTATTCCTTCTGGTGAACTGGCAAGCACCAGCGGCCTAGTACACCCTGGTCGTACATCCAGCACTGCAGTATCACGTGGTGACGTGGCGAGTCCCATAAGTGCAGTTCAAGCTGGTGAGGTGGCAAGCACTAGTAGGGTCCCGCTGCCACCAAGAAGACAAAGACAGGCCCGTCGTGCCCATAGTGCCCTTCCTGCTGCATTCGCCAATCCGAATTGGGTACCCACCACTTCTGCAGCACCCGTATTGCCCCCATTCACTGGCCAACCCGGAATTCAGGTGGAAACAGTTGATTTTACGCCACTGGATTTTTATTCACTGTTTTTCACCGAAGATCTCTATAGATCTATTGTGGACCAAAGCAATTTATACGCTGGTCAACACATCGCCACTATTCCCCAGTCCTCCCTTGCCAGAGATTGGAGACCAATTACGGTCTCCGAATTTAAGATCTTTCTGGGCCTTTCCCTCAACATGGGCATAACCAAAAAGAGTGAGTTGCGGTCATATTGGTCCACTGACCCAATTCACCATATGCCCGTGTTCTCTGCTTCCATGGCCAGGGCACGATACGAGCAGATTTTGCGGTTCATGCACTTCGACAATGAACTCTGTCGTCCTCGTGGAGACCCTGAATACGATCGGCTCTACAAAATTCGGCCCCTCGTAAACCACTTCAACCAATGTTTTGCAGACTTGTTTACTCCCCATCAAGTTGTCTGCGTTGATGAGTCCCTGATTAAATTTTCTGGCCGCTTGTCATTCAAACAGTACCTTCCCAGCAAGCGTGCCAGATACGGGGTCAAGATGTATAAGCTCTGTGACAGGGCCACAGGCTATACATGTAGTTTTATGGTTTACGAGGGCAAAGATAGTCACGTAGAGCCGACAAACTGCCCTGACTACATAGGAAGCGCTGGCAAGATAGTGTGGGACTTGGTGTCACCCTTATTCGGAAAGGGGTACCACTTGTACGTGGACAATTATTATACGAGCGTGCCACTTTTTAGTCACCTTTTTGATCATCAAATTGGAGCATGTGGCACCGTGCGACCTAATCACCGGGGCTTTCCTCAGCAGCTTGTAGATTCCCGTCTTAGGCTGGGGGAGAGAGTCTGCTTGCAGTCTAATAACTTGCTCGCTATGAAGTGGAGGGACAATAAGAATGTTTTCGTTCTTACCTCTCTTCATGCAGACACGACGACCCAAATTACTACGGCGACTGGTGTTGTGGAGAAACCCCTCTGTGTCCACGAATATAACCAAAATATGGGAGGGGTGGACCTCAACGACCAGTTGTTGGCGCCGTACCTAATTGCCCGTAAGGCCAGACGCTGGTACAAAAAAGTGTCTGTATACTTATTTCAATTGGCTTTGCTGAACGCTCATGTGCTATACAGAGCTTCAGGACGGACTGGATCCTTCCTTAAATTCCAGGAAGAGATCGTCAGAGCCCTTCTGTTTCCAGACAGTGCTCCACCTCACCTTCCCCAACCAAATGCAGTAGGCCGGCTGCATGAGAGGCATTTTCCTTATGTCCTCCAGAGTACCCCTACCCAACGAGCCCCCCAAAGAAAATGTCGTGTCTGCAGCAAGCGCGGATTTAGGCGTGACACCCGGTATTATTGTCCCTCCTGTCCTGAGAATCCTGGTCTTTGCATTGGTGAATGTTTTGAACGCTACCATACACTAGTTGAGTTTTAGCGTAGGGTACAGCACTGCACAGACTAGGACACCCTTTCACAGGGTCTCCCAAGATGCCATCGCATTTTGAGAGACCCAAACCTGGAAACGTTACAGTTTTAAAAGTTATAAAAAAAAAAAAATATACACAAAAAAAATATAACATAAAAAAAAACAAAAATAGTTGTCGTTTTATTGTTCTCTCTCTCTCTATTTTCTCTCTATTGTTCTGCTCTTTTTTACTGTATTCTATTCTGCAATGTTTTATTGGTATGTTTTATGTTTGCTTTTCAGGTATGTAATTTTTTTTATAGTTTAATGTGTTTTAACCATTTTTTTGTTTTCAGGTACGCCATTCAGCTGCAGCGCGGATTTATTTATCTTGACAGCAACAGCGTTTGCTCCCACGATACATAAAGCCGTGACTCCAGCGATGTCGGAGGTGATTTCACCACCACAGTTACATACTTCAGCATATATGCCGAAGCGTGGGGGCAGCAGTGGGTGGAGGAGCGATTTGCTCCTGCCTTTTGTGGGAGGGTGCCCCCATGCTTCGGCATATATATATATATATATATATATTTTAGGTAGGCACAGGTTGCGTTAAATGTTTTATTTTTTACTATGTTTTTTTTTTTCTATTTGCTTTGCAGGTATGGTAAGTATTACTGTTATACTGTAATGTTACTTTGTTTACCATCATTTGCTTAGCAGGTACGCCATTCAGTTGCAGCGCGGATTTATTTATCTTGACAGCAACAGCGTTTGCTCCCACGATACATAAAGCCGTGACTCCAGCGCTGTCGGAGGTGATTTCACCACCACAGTTACATACTTCAGCATATATGCCGAAGCGTGGGGGCAGCAGTGGGTGGAGGAGCGATTTGCTCCTGCCTTTTGTGAGAGGATGCCTCCATGCTTCGGCATATATAAAACGGTGCATGTATGCCCATCATTAGAAGTGGGTGGATGAAGGGAGGTATTCTAATGGTGGGCATACCCACCGATCAAGATCTTTTTTTCGTTCAGCCCACAGGCTGCATGAAAAAAAAGTTTACAATGTATGCCCAACAAGGACCAGCAATGTACTGGTATGTTGCTGGACTTTGAGTGGTTATACCAGAATGATGCCTGCAGGTTTAGGTATCATTCTTTTCAGCCAGCGGTCGGCTTTCATGTAAAAGCAATCCTAGCGGCTAATTAGCCTCTAGACTGCTTTTACAAGCAGTGGGAGGGAATGGCCCCCCCCCACCGTCTTCCATGTTTTTCTCTGGCTCTCCTGTCCCAACAGGGAACCTGAGAATGCAGCCGGTGATTCAGCCAGCTGACCATAGAGCTGATCAGAGACCAGAGTGGCTCCAAACATCTCTATGGCCTAAGAAACCGGAAGCTACGAGCATTTCATGACTTAAATTTCGCCGGATGTAAACAGCGCCATTGGGAAATTGGGAAAGCATTTTATCACACCGATCTTGGTGTGGTCAGATGCTTTGAGGGCAGAGGAGAGATCTAGGGTCTAATAGACCCCAATTTTTTCAAAAAAGAGTACCTGTCACTACCTATTGCTATCATAGGGGATATTTACATTCCCTGAGATAACAATAAAAATGATTAAAAAAAAAAAAAAAAAAAAAAAATGAAAGGAACAGTTTAAAAATAAGATAAAAAAGCAAAAATAAAAAAAAAAAAAAGCACCCCTGTCCCCCCCTGCTCTCGCACAAAGGCGAACGCAAGCGTCGGTCTGGCGTCAAATGTAAACAGCAATTGCACCATGCATGTGAGGTATCACCGCGAAGGTCAGATCGAGGGCAGTAATTTTAGCAGTAGACCTCCTCTGTAAATCTAAAGTGGTAACCTGTAAAGGCTTTTAAAGACTTTTAAAAATGTATTTAGTTTGTCGCCACTGCACGTTTGTGCGCAATTTTAAAGCATGTCATGTTTGGTATCCATGTACTCGGCCTAAGATCATCTTTTTTATTTCATCAAACATTTGGGCAATATAGTGTGTTTTAGTGCATTAAAATGTTAAAAAGTGTGTTTTTTCCCCAAAAAAATGCGTTTGAAAAATCGCTGCGCAAATACTGTGTGAAAAAAAAAAATGAAACACCCACCATTTTAATCTGTAGGGCATTTGCTTTAAAAAAAATATATAATGTTTGGGGGTTCAAAGTAATTTTACATGAAAAAATTATTTTTTTTTGCAAGAAACAAAAAGTGTCAGAAAGGGCTTTGTCTTCAAGTGGTTAGAAGAGTGGGTGATGTGTGACATAAGCTTCTAAATGTTGTGCATAAAATGCCAGGACAGTTCAAAACCCCCCCCAAATGACCCCATTTTGGAAAGTAGACACCCCAAGCTATTTGCTGAGAGGCATGTCGAGTCCATGGAATATTTTATATTGTGACACAAGTTGCGGGAAAAAGACAAATTTTTTTTTTTTTTTTTTGCACAAAGTTGTCACTAAATGATATATTGCTCAAACATGCCATGGGAATATGTGAAATTACACCCCAAAATACATTCTGCTGCTTCTCCTGAATACGGGGATACCCCATGTGTGAGACTTTTTGGGAGCCTAGCCGCGTACGGGACCCCGAAAACCAATCACCGCCTTCAGGCTTTCTAAGGGCGTAAATTTTTGATTTCACTCTTCACTGCCTATCACAGTTTCGGAGGCCATGGAATGCCCAGATGGCACAACCGCCCCCCCAAATGACCCCATTTTCGAAAATAGACACCCCAAGCTATTTGCTGAGAGGTATAGTGAGTATTTTGCAGACCTCACTTTTTGTCACAAACTTTTGAAAATTGAAAAAAGAAAAAAGAAAAAAAAAAAAAAAAAACTTTTTCTTGTCTTTCTTCATTTTCAAAAACAAATGAGAGCTGCGAAATACTCGCCATGCCTCTCAGCAAATAGCTTGGGGTGTCTACTTTCCAAAATGGGGTCATTTGGGGGGGTTTTGTGCCATCTTGGCATTTTATGGCCTTCAAAACTGTGATAGGTAGTGAGGAGTGAAATCAAAAATTTATGCCCTTTGAAATCCTGAAGGCGGTGCTTGGTTTTCGGGGCCCCGTACGCGGCTAGGCTCCCAAAAAGTCCCACACATGTGGTATCCCCATACTCAGGAGAAGCAGCTGAATGTATTTTGGGGTGCAATTCCACATATGCCCATGGCTTGTGTGAACAATATATCATTTAGTGACAACTTTTTGTAATTTTTTTTTTTTTTGTCATTATTCAAATCACTTGGGACAAAAAAAAATAAATATTCAATGAGTTCAACATGCCTCTCAGCAATTTCCTTGGGGTGTCTACTTTCCAAAATGGGGTCATTTGGGGGGGGGTTTGTACTGCCCTGCCATTTTAGCACCTCATGAAATGACATAGGCAGTCATAAACTAAAAGCTGTGTAAATTCCAGAAAATGTACCCTAGTTTGTAGACGCTATAACTTTTGCGCAAACCAATAAATATACGCTTATTGACATTTTTTTTACCAAAGACATGTGGCCGAATACATTTTGGCCTAAATGTATGACTAAAATTGAGTTTATTGGATTTTTTTTATAACAAAAAGTAGAAAATATCATTTTTTTTCAAAATTTTCGGTCTTTTTCCGTTTATAGCGCAAAAAATAAAAAACAGCAGAGGTGATCAAATACCATCAAAAGAAAGCTCTATTTGTGGGAAGAAAAGGACGCAAATTTCGTTTGGGTACAGCATTGCATGACCGCGCAATTAGCAGTTAAAGCGACGCAGTGCCAAATTGTAAAAAGTGCTCTGGTCAGGAAGGGGGTAAATCCTTCCGGGGCTGAAGTGGTTAAAACAAGCCCACCAGAAACACTGAAGCCTCAAGTCATCCCCTCAGCAAATCAGCTCTCCCATGTCCTGCTTCACAGCAATGACTTGGCAGCTTCCTAATCTCTAATGTAATCAGTGGGGGGGGGGGGGGGGCACAACTGAGCAAGCCTAAGCATGTGCACCTGAGCCCTAAATGTAAATCCCAGTGCCCCCCACCCATCAGGGCTGCTGATAGAAATCAAGGGGTCTTGTACAGCCTTCCTGACAGGGATCCCCCCCCCCCCCCAACCCTGCCTACACCCCACCCCCCACCCAAAACAGCAGCACTGACTTAACACCACCCCCCCCTCAATGGGACTCAGGGAAATGCAATTTAGGCCCTGGTAAAATCTACGAGCTGGGGTTGGTCTAGTAAAATCCATTTATTTAGGAAGAAACAATAAAGTTGTCCTGGGCCCCCCTGTTTAGCCGATGAGGTCTGGGCCCAGTACAACAGGACCAGTTGTACTGCCTTATCAGCGGCCCTGCCACCCTGACAGCCTAGATACTGCATAAAGACATGAATGGCTGTCTGTGGCTACACTCTAGTTATACAACAGTATGCACATAAAACAGGAGTATAGCATACAGGCATATGGGGGGAAATGTCGGATTCTATGCTGCATGAGCTCAGGTGTGACCCCTACTTCAGTGCTTTTGTGAATGTGGAAGACATCATGGGTGTCGGACCATTTTGGCAATAAGGTAAGCATTGCTGAGTTTAGTCCCCCTTTAAGGCTGAAAAGGAAGTTTTGGCCGCTGTACTTACATAAACTAAATTGGTTAACATGGAACAGAAGGGGAACAAAACCAATTTATCAATTTAAAAGAGGCTGGGGAAAAAAAAAAAAAAAAAAAAAAAAAGTCCTGGTTACATAGGAAATAGTCCATAATTGGACTGAAATGGTTGAAGGAACTATGTTAATGTAGCATTATGCAGTTATATTTAAAGGAGTTGTAAACCCTTGTGTTCTTTCACCTTAAACGCATCCTCTGCATTAAGGTAAAAAAAACACCTAGCAGTGACAGGCCCCCCCATTTTACTTGCCTGAGTCCTGGAACTTAACCCTGCGCAGTACGCGCTGTCCCTCTGCATGGGGTTCTCCGCTCTTGATTGGATAGATTGATAGCAGCGCAGCCATTGGCTCCCGCTGCTGTCAATCAAATCCAATGACGCGGACGCCAGGGCGAGTCATACATTTGGGGACTATGGACACCAAATGCTGGACTGCGGAGTGCGCCCGCAAGGTAACCCCCTCGGGGGAGCGCTAGGGATCCTCAAACTACGGCCCTCCAGCTGTTGCAGAACTACACGTCCCATGAGGCATTGTAAAACTGACATTCACAGACATGACTAGGCATGATGGGAATTGTAGTTCCTGAACAACTAGAGGGCCGTAGTTTGAAGACCCCTGTCCTAGAGGGTTATCTGATGTGAGTAGGAGCCGTGATAGCCGTCGGGGGACCCCAGAAGATGAGGATCGGGGCCACATTGTGCAAAACAAGCTGCACAGAGGAGGCAAGTAAGATATGTTTGTTATAAAAATAAAAAAAATGAACACTTACAATTTAAAGTAATATTATACCCCAAACCAAAACATGTAATATATACTGCAGCTTAGCAATCATTAGATGTGGTGGCTGCATCCTTTTGGAGATAAAAGTTTTACATAAATAATACAAATCTGATCATTGTAAGCACCTTTGCCAGTGCTGAATGGGTTGCCTTCTCCCTCTTACAGAATACCTGCAAGAGAGCTTGTTCTTTTGAAAAACAACAGACTTCATGCCCAGATGAAAAATACAAAAGTTAAGATGAAAAAATGAAGAAGGCCAAAAAAAAACAAAAACAAAACCCACAAACACTCATACAGCTAAGAATTGGTAAGCCGCACCATAATAAAATGTTTACTTATGGGATTAATGCCACTCTAGGGACTGCAATTCTTCCATGAAATAAAGAAAATTTTAAAAGGCCCATTTGTACCAGTATAAAGAAGGAGAGAGGAGAGGGGGAGAGATTGGGGGAGGGAGACAGTACAATTACAGTCAGCATTATACTGTAAAACATTACACAGCAACCCCTCCCCCGACATCCAGAGAAGACCAGCAAACTAGCTATATCAATGACTGGATCAATAACTGGGTAAATCCACATTCATTGCATGAAGGATAGAGAAATCACATAACCTCAGTTAGGTATCCTTTGCTAGGAAAGCATCAAAACATATCATCTTAAATATTCAGACGCGGCTCATACATCAGAGTTTGGAAATTGTCTGGTGGGCAGTTTTCCATCTTACTTGCTAATAGCGCTGTCCTCACGGAGACATGAAAAATGCATTGATCTTGGCTGAAGATGGATGGTAGACCACTCACAAACCAAAGCATGCAATATGATCCTATCTATAGGACGCATACTCCAACGTCCTACACACAAACCCAGATCTAACCGATACTTTGACAAGCTTGTAAAATTATATTTTGCAAACTGGAAAAAATTGAATATATATATATATATATATATATATATATATATATATATATATATATATATATATATATATATATATATATATATATATATTGGTATATGTGAATGCGCTACTCCCTTAATATCTCAAATACACAAGTGAAAGCTACCATCACCTGTAATACTTATCAACTACCCATCACAAACACCAGGCGAACCATGCTAATAGCCACTCGTCCGTAACTGCTGGATAAGCTTCGTGCCGGCTCGAGGGCACTTTTAAATGTGAGTGATTTTAACCTTTGGAATTTTTTAAGAAATAAATGGTTCAAACATATTGCGCTATGATCGCCTTTTGTCCCTATGCTTTCCTATGAGGAGCATTAGAACACAAGTTTTTAGCCGGTGAGAAGTGGTACCTGGGTGGAGTGGTTATCCCTGAATGAACCAAAGGCGCACCCCTAGTGAAGTATCTGGTGAGTGGCCAATCTGAATGGTGGAGGGTCCCACTCAGTCACATATGAATATTGAAGCAATATAGGAGCACGTCAGTCACTTTAATGGTTACAAGACTTTGCAACATATCTGAAGGACTTTTTTGTTATATGTACATGTATGATTTATTGATCTAAAATTTTAAATTTATGCACATGGAACATTTGTGATGGGTAGTTGATAAGTATTACAGGTGATGGTAACTTTCACTTGTGTATTTGAGATATTAAGGGAGTAGCGCATTCACATATACCAACTAGTATTTTTTACCCATCTAAGTGAAGGGCCTTTTTTTGAATGCAGCATCCCTAACATTTAGTACGTATTATTGTTTGAGAAACTAAGGTTTGTTTTTGCGCCGGTGACACGCACACAGATATTATATATATATATATATATATATATATATATATATATATATATATATATATATATATATATATATATATATATATTTATATATTAATTCCTAGTTTATAAAATGCGGGTTCATAGTGAATCATACTAAGAAAAGTCGCTGGAGATTAATTATTAAATAGGAAGTATCCGGCTGCTGAAGAAAAGATGACCCCCTATAGTGTAAGCTACAAAAGCAGCATGGAAGAGGACTGTCAGATCAAATAATCGCTACTGCATGCTGCTTAGTAATCAATCACTACTCTTTGTAACTGATTCTCATCGATTTTAGTAGCCTGATTAAGTTAATGATCACCCACGTAGATCTATGCTTTTAAGTACTGTACAAAAGAAAAACTGAACATATTTCTCATAAAAAAAAGAGATTACATTTTGCAACGTCGGTTGTAGAGCAAAAGGCAAGCACTGGTTGTCAGTGTTAATTTGGACAAATTTCAATTTAGTTTTGGTCATTAGTCTTGACTAAAATGCAGTTTTAGTTGCTCAAATTGTTTTAGTCATATTTTAGTCGCTAAAATCGAATGGGTTTAGTCAAACTAATGCATTATTTAAAGGGGTTGTAAAGGCTCATGTTTTTTTCATCTTGCAGTCACCGGCCCCCTAGCCCCCCCATTCTACTTACCTGAGCTCCAAATTTCCAGCCATCCCTCTCTCTACGGGCTCCCGGCTCTTGATTGGATAGCGGCGCAGCCATTGGCTGCTGTCAATCAAATCCAATGACGCGGGTGCTGGGGCCGAGACCGGCATTTGTGTCTGTGGACCCAATTGCTGGACGCGGGAGTGTGCCTGCAAGGTAGCCCCCTTGGGAGAGTGCTTCTCCAAGGGGGTTATCGAATGCGGGGGAGGAGCTCCAAGAGCCGCCGAGGGACCCCAGAAATGGATGATCGGGGCCACTCTGTGCAAAACGAGTTGCACAGTGGAAGCATTACATGTTTTTTTTTTTTTTTTTTTTTTTTTTTATATATAAATAACACGATCCTTTAGCGTCACTTTAAGCATTTCTCTAGATTTGCCAAACTCATTATATACTCCTGGAGTAAAAACCCACACGTTATTTATGGTATTAAGGTTTGAACATGCACTACAAACAGATTTAGCCATTGTGATACAGAACATCTTCATAAACAAAAATATTGCTTTTTGACAAACAGAAGTGTAATTTTAAAAGAATAATAATTAAAAAAAAAAAAAAAAAAAAAAAAACACACACAACAAAAACACACAGTAAAACTATTGGCTGTGATAAAATTGCATATATTACCAAGATTAAGGGAATTAAGGGATTTTTTTCCCCTTTCAGCAGCTTAGTAGATGTTCATTTTGGCAACAAATTTTGATCTAGTTTTAGTCCTAGTTGACTAAAAAGCCATTTTAGTTTTTTAGTCATATTTTATAGTCATCTAAATGGTTTTAGTCGACGAAAATATTTTCATTGATGAAATTAAACACTGGCTGCCATAGGTGACAAATCTAAAATTTCCAAAATCGGATTTAAACTGCAAGCTAACCGGCAGGAACTGATATAGCTGGAACAGAATGCAACTTCCAGCAAAACATTTACTAGATTTAATCCCACCACATCCTGCGTGTTTTACACCATTGAAAAAGAAATAAACAGTGCTGCTAACAGCTGAAAGAACACATACTGGAGATTTGTTGCCAAAGGCTGATTACGACACAACATATAAAAGTGACATGCTTTTAAATCCATTTTAGAGTTTTGGATCTGTTCTTCTGTACATAAAAAAATCTGCCTATTTGTGTGTAATGTGCGTAACTAAATGGTATCTGCTCCTTAAAGCCTAAAAGATTTGAAAGTCAAGCAAGCTAGGTTAATAGCAAAAAGCTGCACAGAGCCAATCAAAGCAAAAAACACCACGTCTTCAGCCCTGGGCTTCTCCGGCAGAGTTCACTGCAAAGTCATCGAACTAAATTAACTTGCTAATACAGCATGAACCACCTTAGATTAGCAGCCTGTAGCTTCTGTGTACGAGGCTCTTGTAGCCGCTGTATTTCACAAGGAGGACCCTAGGTAAACCGTCAAAGACTCTAGACCACACTGTAACCACTTCTCCAGCTCTGCAATTCCCATACATATTTGTGCTAAAAAGGGAAGTTCAACTTGACAAAAAGTATATTTTCAATAAAGCAGATCATCATAGGAATGACTTCCTATTGAACGACCTTTCACCATCTACAAGAGCAGCAGCAAGTGCAGCCTCTTCCTATTTTTAACTGAAAAAGGTCAAACCCTCAGCAAACCCTTCCCATGACAGATGCAATTCAAGAATTACTTGTTGGAAGGCAATCGTGAGAAGAAAAAGGCGCTCTACACTATCCAAAACTACTTTCCCTACACATTCAAAACAGTGACATTGGTTTCAGCAAGATACACCCGAGTCATGATCATTTAAAGATATACACTATATTACCAAAAGTATTGGGACACCTGCCTTTACACGCACATGAACTTTGATGGCATCCCAGTCTTAGTCCGTAGGGTTCAATATTGAGTTGGCCCACCCTTTGCAGCTATAACAGCTTCAGCTCTTCTGGGAAGGCTGTCTACAAGCTTTAGGAATGTTTCTATAGGAATGTTGGACCATTCTTCCAAAAGCGCATTTGTGAGGTCAGGCACTGACGGATGAGAAGGTCTGGCTCACAGTCTCCACTGTAATTCAGCCTAAAAGGTGTAAGATCGGGTTGAGGTCTGGACTCTGCAGTCCAGTCAAGTTCCTCCACCCTTAACTCGCTCATCCATGTCTTTATGGACCTCGCTTTATGCACTGGTCCAAATCATTTGCTGGAGGGGAATTATGGTGTGGGGTTTTTCAGGGGTTGGGCTTGGCCTCTTAGTGCCAGTGAAGGGAACTCTTAAGGTGTCAGCATACATAAGACAATTTCATGCGCCCAACTTGGTGGGAACAGTTTGGGGATGGCCTTCCTGTTCCAACATGACTGCGCACCAGTGCACAAAGCAAGGTCCATAAAGACATGGATGAGGGAGTTATATATATTTTGAATACAGGCACTGTACTCACTGTGTATGCACGAGATTTCCGACAGAGTGAAACAAAGGGTGGAAGCCCAAAGCGCTGTGGACACGATAGACAGTAATCAACATGGCGCTGGCTTCAGAGAGAGGGGAACAAATACTAAACTGCACCAAACACAAGTAAGAGACACCCCAAGTGGTCACCAACTGGGCAGAATGTATTAGAAACCTTGAACATACTGATTGCATAAGGAAAGCTGGAGGGGGAAAGATTACTACCACTTTAAAAGGGTATTAGTCTGCCGAATGGTAAAATTTTATACCCAGAAATCAGATTAATAGTACAAGAAGGATATAACTCCCAAGCCAAAACTAGAATTTATATTGCGCTATAAAAAAAAACAAGGAGCTAAAGAAATGATTTTTCTCATGTCTCAAATCATAAAATGTGGCTTCCTATATAGTTCATTGAAGGATATCCTGTCACTATTCCTAAGAGATCAACGAAGTGCCTGCTTGTGCCAAGACTTTTGATCAGCTGCCATGTATTATTCCCAATTTAAACCTTGGTCAAACAGCTATGCAGACAACTAAAATGCATATTTGTGCAGTGTTTAAAGATCGCATTCTGTTCAGCTATTCTAATTCAAATTCCCCTGTTACACTGAACAGCCTTATAACTGGACAGTAAAAAGAGTAGCAGTGCATGTCTAGGGCTACACTTATAGTGGTTGTAAAGGCAGAAAGTGCACCGTGAAGGACTGGAGAAGAGGAGGATCGGGGCTGCTATGTGCAAAACCATTGCACAGAGCAGGCAAGTATAACTTTTTTTTTTTTTTTTAAATAGCAAACGAGACTTTAGTATCACTTTAAAACATTGTGCAAAATAGCTTGTTTGGGGCTGGCACTGACAGTTTTCTTTTCATCTGTCCATCTTCCGCTGTGCAAGAGAACCATTTGCTGAGTGTCAGAAGTGGACAACCAATACCGATCTCATTCTAAAGGCCTAAAGCCTCATACATGATGAGAACAGACAAATGATTTTTTTTTTTTTTTGCATGCTAGTCTCTTATAGAAAATGAAGAGGTTACTAAACTTACGAAAACGTTCGTATCACAGAACACAACTTCAAATTCAAAGAATTGTATTCTTTCGTTTCTGAGCATGCATGGTTTTCCGATTCTTTTTCGGCTGATCGAAAACCTTTTATTCTGTTATCGTATGAGAATTTTTTTTTTCAGATTTGTCTCTTCGGATCATGTCGGATGAACTGTCGGAATCAGCTTTAGAAAACTATGTAGTAATGATCAGATTTTTGTACGATCGGTTTGAAAGCGTTTTTTCCGTATTAGGCAGATCAGAAGAAAAAAAAAAAAAAAACAAACAAACACACAAACATGCAACAAAACAAACAGTACAAAGAGCATTACTTACCATCAATGTGAAGTGTCCCTTGTGCTGCTGGCTTATACTTTAGTTGAAATCTTCCTCCTAGGAACATGACTGTGTTGTAAGGGAGAGGAAGATTTCAACTGAGCAGCAGCCAAGTAGCGCAAGGGACGCTTTACATTCATAATAAGTAACATACTTTATGAAGTTTTTTTTTACTCAAAATGAAGTGCCCATAAAAATATATTAAAAGGGGGCGTGGCTTGGCGCGCGGCTCGGATGGAAGCACACTAGCAGAGCTCCGTAGGTCACACAGCCTTACAGCCTGACACCCTGCAGCAGAGCACTCAATGCCGGGCAGAAAGCTCCACACCACCCCGCAGACACGATCCCGCCGTGGAAAACTACCATCCGCTGCCAGGAACATCGCCGATTTCCTGATACAAACGCCGGCGGCGAGCAGCAGCAAGGCCGGTCCCAAGATGGCGCCGACGCAACAGAACGAGCTCCACGAGGAGGATTTCAGTGGAGACTCTGAATCTACAGAGGACACAGGTAGGGGCAAATCCAGAGTGAACAAACCCCTGACCTATGCAGACATGTCTGTATTCTCGGCAGACATTAAATCCACGTTTTCAGCAGCTATTACGGACCTGAAAACTAACTTAGTAGTGCTTACTGAAAAGCTGGCGGCCTCAGAACATGCAGGGAGACAGAGAGACAAGGCCATACACAGATTGGATCAGGTCACTGTCTCACATGCTCAGCACTTTATTGACCTGAATAGACACGTGGAAGACCTCGACAACAGGGGCAGGAGGAACAATATCAGGGTGAGGGGGATCCCCGAATCAGTGGAAGCAGACCAGATAACTCCGGCCCTCCAGAGGGTCTTTAACAGCCTCCTTGACAGGCAGGAAGAGACAGAAATAGAGTTTGTCAGGGCTCACAGAGCTCTCCGGCCTAAAGGCCCTGATACTGCCCCTCCACGTGACATTATATGTTGCCTACAGAACTTTCAACTGAAGGAAGATATAATGCGCAGAGCAAGAAGGAATGACAGGATCATCTTTAATGGTGAAACCATAATGCTATTTCATGACTTATCACAAATTACATTAAAAAATCGCAGAGCCCTGCGACCGCTTTTGGATAAGCTCAGGGAAAGGGATCTCAGATACACTTGGCGCTTCCCCTTTGCGCTCATTGTTTCGGCAAATGGTCACCAACATGTGCTCCGCACCCCAGCAGACCTTCCTGATTTCTGTGCAGGACTATGTATTGACCCGGTGGATCTTCCAGACTGGTACGCGGACTTTGCATTGCCACCACATGACAGAAGCCCACCTCGGTCGCCATTTTCCACACCTGAGAAGAGATTCTCTAAGAAGATGAAGCAAGGGAGATCTGGAGGCTCTAAACAGGGCACCCCAAATTCGAGATCGAGAGTAGATCGTGATCAGGCAGAAGACTAAAGATCTGGATGAACTCCCCCTCATTGGTCACAATGACTCAATTCCACGCACCAGTTCACTATCAGTTCACTAATATCTTATTTTTTTTTTTTTGTGCTTTGTCAGACCGCGCTCACCTCTTAAACTATTTTCCAATAAGTTACTGTTAACGCAAAGAGAGCCAGAGCACAATGGAGGTTGTTGGCAAATGTTAAATGACAAAATGCTACCTTACTATTGCACAATAATTTTATCCGGTAGTCGAGGAAGTACGGGTGGAATAAAAGTCATAGGTGGTCACGACACTTTGAAGGTGATGACCATGAGGGGTGATGAGAAAGTATTATGCAGTTATTGTTTGAGATTTTTTAACAGTTTGTCTGCCCCGCATATCTGGGGGAGTTTGGATGCTCTGTTAGTCAGGGTGAATTCACCAAATTCTTTTTTTTTTTTGCAGTTTATATGTAAGGCTGTGTGTTACATGGAGACACGGTTAGCCGGTTATACTTCCAGTTTTCAAATTGTTTGTCTGTGCACTTTTACAGACACAGGATACATTCTCATTTTGGCCAACATACCAGGCGGCCGCCTCCCTTTGCCCCACAAAGTGATCTGGTGCTATCAGTAGACCACCAGACACACTATTTCTCTAGATAGGGCCCTATCTAGAGGTAACCTAATCTTAATCGTTGTTCATTGTTCTTTTTTCTCCTTTTTTTTTTTTTTTTTTTTTTTTTCCTTTTCCTTCTCTCTCTATTCTTTCTAACGACCATTTTTTTTTCTTGTAGACCTTGATCAGTCGCGTTGCCCGCCTCACGAATCCACTGATTCCGTGTAAGTTCATTTTTCTAGAGCCTAGTTCTTGACACAACGTCTGAGTCTGCACCATGGCCTACTCATTCCTGGGACGTAAGCCTACGGTGATATCACATAACGTTCAAGGGTTGAACATACCCGAAAAACGTAGCACGTTACTCAGAGAAATCAAAAAAGGTAAGCCACATTTTATATTACTGCAGGAGACACACTTTAAGACCGGACACATCCCCAGGCTCACTGACTCAACCTTTACTAGGGCATTTCATGCCACTAACGATCAGGCAAAGACAAAGGGGGTTACAATTTTAATCAACAGGAGTGCTCCCTTTGTTTTGTCGGAACAACTGATAGACCCGGAGGGAAGGTACATTTTCCTGAAAGGGACATACGGAGAATTGCCCATTACCATAGCGAATGTCTATTTCCCAAATAAAGCCCATTTAGCCTTCTGCACTCAAATGGTGAATAAATTGCAGGATTTCACTTCGGGATGTCTGATCATGGGAGGGGACTTCAACATACCCTTGAATCCCTTGACAGACACCTCTAATGGGTCGACTAGTATTAGATACAGGACACTGAAGAGCATCAAAAACCATCTTCACTCCCTTAAGTTGATAGACTCCTGGAGATTCCTAAACCCGACCGGTAGAGACTTCACGTATTATTCAACGCCCCATGAAAAGTATGCACGGCTAGACTACCTCTTTATTACACAAAATGACCTCCACATTCTCACAGAGGCATACATAGGCACACAATCCATATCCGATCACGCCCCTATTGCTCTAACCCTAGACTTGACTGAAAGGACACCAAAATCCCAGATTTGGAGACTTAACTCCTCCATACTCACAGACCCTACTTACGTACAAGATCTGAAGGACTCTTTGAGAGACTTTTTTGACCGAAATACTACGCCAGGGATGGACCCAATAACACTTTGGGAGGCCCACAAGTGTACAATTAGGGGGGAATTGATCTCGATGGGCTCGAGGCGAAAGAAACAGAGAGCAAAAGAGACTACACGTTTGATAAATCGCATCCACTACCTTGAAACCTTACACAAACAGTCCCTGTCGGCCTCTACGGCCTTGGAACTATTGGACACTAGGAAATCCCTGCAGAACCTCCTTGACACTAAGGCAAAACGCTTCTTGTTCTTCAAGAAGAAGATTTACTACGAGGGAGGTAACAAACCTGGGAAGACACTAGCAAGGGCTTTACGAACGCACACACACAACACTAACATTCCGGGTATCAAGCGTGCAAACGGCTCTTTAGACGTCTCCACAGAAGATATTGCAAAACATTTTCACGAATACTACACAAACCTGTACAATTTACCACTACAACATAAACTGCCAGGAATGACAGGTGACAGAACACAGATCATCAGAGAGTACTTAGTAAAAAGCGGACTCCCATCTTTGGATGACGCAGAGGCTAATACATTAGAATGCCCAATTGACATATTTGAGATCAAACTCGCCATTAAAGATCTGAAACAGGGCAAAAGTCCGGGCCCGGACGGGTACACGGCAATTTACTATAAAACATTCACAGATCTCCTGACGGCTCCCCTGGCGGCGGCCTTGAACTCCATGTCTGACTCCAAGGAAACACCACCTGAATTACTCTCGGCATTCATTACGGTCATCCCAAAAGAAGGCAAAGACCCTCATGAATGTGCTAGCTACCGTCCTATCTCTTTGTTGAATATAGACGTGAAAATTTTTGCAAAAATACTTGCCAACAGACTGAAACCCATCCTCCATAAACTAATTGGCCCCGAGCAGGCAGGTTTTATGCCTGGCCGGGAGGCCAAGGATAATGTTATTAAATCTTTGTTGCTAATAAACAAAATTAGAACAAGCGAAACAGAGGGCCTTCTCCTGTCCACGGATGCGGAGAAGGCCTTCGACCGAGTGGCTTGGGACTATATGCTGGCCACCTGCAAACACGTGGGTTTGGGCACAAAGATGTTGGCTTGGATTTCAGCACTTTATCAAAAGCCTACGGCTAGATTAAAAATCAATGGCACACTTTCCGAGAGAGTTCACATTGCCAACGGTACAAGACAGGGGTGTCCATTATCCCCTCTCTTGTTTATACTGTCCTTGGAACCATTTATCAGAAAAACCAACTTAAATCCCTCGGTAAAGGGCTGGCTGGTAGGGGATAGGGAGTTCAAGATCGCCGCATATGCGGATGACCTGTTGTTTTTTGTCTCGGGGCCACATATCACTCTCCCCAATCTCATGCAGGAATTTGGACTTTATGGTTACGTTTCTAACTTAAAAATAAACTATTCCAAATCAGAGGCCCTGAACATTTCGCTTAACGCCCACTCGCTTTCTTCTGCAATGATCAACTCCCCCTTCAAATGGGATCCCAAAAAACTGAAATATTTAGGGGTTAATTTAACGCCACAGATCTCGTCATTATATGACCAAAATTTCCCCCCGCTATTGAAAGGTATTGACAGAGACCTACACAACTGGCACACGGGAACCTTTTCGTGGTTTGGCAGGGCGGCCATCATTAAAATGACCGTTCTGCCCAAGCTCCTCTATGTAATACGCACATTACCGATCAAGCTACCACCAAGCCTGTTTAAGACCTTAAGAACCCTGTTCGTGAGATTTATCTGGGCTCACAAAAAACCTAGAATCAAGTTCGAAACATTAATGAAAGCAAAAGAAATGGGGGGGCTTGGAGTTCCCAACCTGAGAGATTACTATATAGCATCACACGCTGCCAGGATCATTGATTGGCATTGTCATCGGGACAGTAAGGATTGGGTGGGGTTGGAAATGGCCCTCTTTTCCACGCCACTCTCTTTCGCTCCTTGGGTACAATGGTCCAATTACCCTGACAAACTAAAGCACCACCCCATAACAGGTACCACTCTCAAATTGATGCATGATTTACCCAGAGGTAAAGTGATCACCTCAGCGTTAGGCCCATTAACACCAATGAAAGACAATCCGGGTTTTATCCCAGGGCTTGATAACCCCCACCTTCAGTCTCCTACCACTGACAGACCTTTATTAGCGGGCGAATGTTATCACCAGGGTAAAGTCAAGGAGTACCAGGCCCTAAAAAGGGTCGACAATGTAGCAGAGCTGCCCTTTTGGGTGTACCTACAGGCTAGAAGCTATCTCAAGGAAAACCACAAGGGGGGAGACTTCTCTAGACCCCTGACGGAGTTTGAGTCGGTGTGCCGTAAGGGGGAACCGGTTAACAGAACAACGTCTCTGGCGTATGCCTGGCTACAGGAAGCAGAGGGACCAACAGATGACAGACTTAGGAAGGGATGGTCTGACGACCTACAGATAAACATAACTTCTACACAATGGAAGAACGCTTGTGTTTTAGCACATAAGTGCTCCATAAGCACTAAGGTCCAAGAAACTGCGTACAAATTGATGACACGGTGGTATCTAACACCAATGAGACTAAACAAATGGTTCCCACAAGTGCCAGACTGCTGCTGGCGTTGCATGAAAGATAAGGGTTCATTGTTGCATATCTGGTGGCAATGCCCTTTAATCGCTAACTACTGGAATGAAGTTCTTGACCTAATTAAACTGATTACGGAGACAACTCTGCCTCTCGATGCAGCGAGCTGTCTAACGCACATCTCCAACTGGCCTCTAAAAAAAATACAAGCGTTCTCTCACAAGACACCTATTAAACGCTGCCAAATCATTAATCCCAATTTACTGGAAATCTACACGAGTTCCAACAGTCTCTGAATGGTTACGCAGAGTAGCAGACTTCCACGAAATGGAAGATACGCTTGCTCAATCCAATGAACAGGTAGAAAGCTTTCTTGAGACCTGGCGTCCCTGGATCGTTTTCAAATATTCCAAGGCTTTCAGTGACATTAAAGATGCCCAGACATCCGGTCCTGTCTGAGACAGGATAGCAGGTATTTACATCAACAAGCTCTACTTGGATGCAATCAGCTGGGCAACGTGATTGATCGATTGATTGATTGATTATCCGCTTGACATCTACTTGACGAGGTAATGGTCATAAATCTCTTTATTCTGTTCACCTTTTCCTTTTTTTTTTTTTTTTTTTTTTTATTTTATCTTTTCTCTTTTCATCTCCCGTGACACGTATTGTCTTTCCTGACTCCGACATGCAAGTCAGATGATTATCTCCTTAACTTTATTACTGAGGATAACTGGTCATGACAAAGTTAAGTGTATAAGACATGAGAACTATAACAATGTCATATTATATATCCAAGGTTGCTCTTAACAATACTGTTGTCTTTTCACATTATAAAAGAAATTGTTCACTTTTGATAATATTGCAAACTAGCGAGGACCAAACATGGCTTTATGTGGATTTTTGCTGTGATTACAGTTAACTTGATTTGTACTGTCTTGTCAACTTTTGAATAAACTATTTTGTGATGTAAAAAAAAAAAATATATTAAAAACAATCTTTTTTACAAGACATATCTTATCAGCTGCGTATTTATCTTTTTTACCTGGAGTTTTGCTTTAATGGAATGGGCAAGTACTATTACTAATCAAAACAATTACAATAAAATGCCAAATAACTGCTTTTCAAACAATTAGGTGAAAAATATAAATCACTTACGTATCACTCAAATCAGCTACAATGCAAAATAAAAAAAAAAAAAAAAAAAACCTATGCGATCAATTCATTCTTCTTTGGATTAGATAAAAATACCTTCTGCTTTGTGGTTTCCCTGCTTACATCTACAATCGCTACTTCAAAAGCCAGGGTAAGACAGGCTGGCAGAAGCGCACATCTCCGCTGAATGCCTTCCACAGCATTGACACTAATGAGAACCTGAGTGAGGATGATGAGAGGTGCACACAATGTGATAGACGACCTCACACACACCCCAAGGGTCACCTACAAGTTTGCACATCTTCCTTTAGGAAATATCTTCAAAATGTAACACATGGCAGAAACCAGTATACCAGAAACTGTCAATGTACTGGGGAGTTTGTCAAAATTCATCTTTGCATCTGCGCTAAATAAACATCACTTTTCGGAAACAAGACTTGCGATGTAAAAGCTCCATCACAAACCACGCCAAGACCTTGTATATGGCTGGCAGCCCGGTCACGTTACTTGCTCCAAATGTTCAGCTTATATTTACATACTGTGAAGGCAGCTGCCCCTTGCAGGGATAATCTCCGTTTCATTCATGTTGAAAGAACGGAAATCTTTTTGAACTTTCGGCATCGGCACTTCACAGCTCACTGACTGAAATTACAACAGCACTTAAATTTCATTTTCCTAAAATATTTTCACACCTGAAGACCTGGGAATCAAAAAATGTATTTATTTATTTTTAAACAAAGTCCTTATTCTTTGAAGTTTAATTACTTTTTTTACCCAAGAAGTTACCTTTAGGCTCCATTAACATCTAGGCGTTACTATTTTTCAGGTGTTTTTGCAGTGTTTTTGTACAGGTGTTTTGACAAACCACCAATGAAAAGCAGTAAAATGCCTGTAAATCTGCCAAAAAAAGAAAGTTCATGTACTTTTCTGAGTGACGGAATGCTCAGATGTGAACAGGGGCCCTTGAAATGAATGGGATTTCTCTTGTTGGGCATTTTTAGAGCGGAGGCTTCGAGAGAAAAAAAAAAAAGGAGAGTGTATGTATGTATTTATTATATAAATAATAATAATATCACAGAATGAGGTACTGAAGAGCTGTTCTTGTAAAATATTGTAGGACTTAGGAGTTTTCTTTCTTAAAAGGCTGTGGAACCAGATTCTGTACGAGGTAAAAACCTAAACAAGGTTCATGAATAAACAAGATTCGTAACACAACATTTACTCTTGTTCTCACTTTCTTTTTTCAACCACTTGCATACTGGACACTTTTATCCCTTCCTGCTCAGGCCAATTTTCAGCTTTCAGCGCTGCCACATTTTGAATGACGATTGCGCGGTCATGCAACACTGTACCCATATGACATTTTTATCATTTTAAATAGAGCTTTCTTTTGGTAGTTTTTAATTACCACCAGGTTTCATATTTTTGTCTAAACGAAAAAAGGCCGAAAATTAAAAAAAATAAAAAATAATAATGTTTCATAATCTGTTATAAAATTTTGCGAACAGGTCATTTTTCTCCTTCACTGATGTGCGCTGATGAGCCTGCACTGATGGGCGCTGATTGGGACTGCAGTGTTAATCAGCCTGTTGTCAAGTTTCTTCTGCTCTCCTCAATCAGCGTGAGGAAAGAAAAGCCAATGAATGGCTCGTGTTTACATGCTCTGATCAGCTGTCATTGGACACAGCAGATCACGTGGGAAAGGGCTGCTGTGATTGGCCCTTTACCGTGATCTGCGATCAGCTGAAATCAAAAGTGCAGGGGACGCGTGGGCAGCGCAATCACGGAAGGAATTCCATGGATGCCCTTCCGGCAAACTAAGCTAGAGTGGGCAGGAAGTAGTTAAAATCAGCACACAGTTCACCAGTAAAAGCACAAGCTCATCTCTGATTTGATGAACAACTTCAGTGGTCTCCTACTGCTCAACTTTAAGGGGGTTCATAGCTTTACCCACCCCGACAGGACTTTCATCTTCACCCTGTCACCCTTCGGGGTTCGCAGGCTCCAGCTGTTTGAATGGGTAAACCTCAACGATGTTGTGGCTGCATTACAGCTCTCTTAATGGACGCCATGCCGTCCGTTGAGAGTGCAGTGCGCCGGTGACGTCACCCGGCAGCTACACAATTAAATATCTCCAAAAAAAAAAAAAAAAAAAAAAGTATAGATATTGACAGTAACTACTGATAAGCCTCATAGGCTTACCTGTAGATACAAGATAAACAAAATGACTTTACTACCCCTTTAAAATGAATAAATTGCATCTAAGGTGTCAGATATTTTATGGCTGTTGCTAAAAGGTATATCTGGTACAAAACATCCCAACACCACTTATATTAGCTTATAGAGGGAAAGCCTTCCATTATAATAGCAGTTTTCCACTTTAGGTGATTGACATCCATGAAGGGACAGGAGAACCGGGAAGAACAGTCAATGACCTTAGTAGACTGACAGAAGGTTAACCAAAACTCAGCCAAGCTACTGTATTGTGTGTGTGTAATTACAATTTCACAGGTCATAAAAATACAAAAATCTTGGCCTCACTATTCAAAATATGCTAACCATAACAGTGTATGAAGAAAAGGTTGTGAATTTAAACATTAGGACACTATTTTTCTCTAGTATGTTACTGTAGGAGTTTAAAATGTAACCGACAATTACGTCTCAGTGTTCAAACCTTGAACAGCTAAATTGGTAATGATCTGGTTTTGTGTCACAGACCACTATAATAATTTGCTATCTGTGCTCATCTTTTTTTCTAAAAAAGAAAAAAAAAACCCAACTAATTAGCCTGTGAAGGCTTGCGAGTGTAATGCATTTAAGGCCCCAATCTGGCATAACGCCATACATAAATACGGAAAACTACAGGCACTGAAAGCAGCATACAACTAAACTATACTTTTAGCTACGCTATAAAGGTTGCTGGGGGTGTTCCTTGAGCCGTGGCAGATTGACCTTCCATCTGATGGTGCCTGCATTAGTTCCTAATCCAACGTCACTTGGCAGAACCAGCAGCACGGCACCCATTATTATTCTTCCCCCACTGACTACTTGAGGCTGGGTTCACACTTGAGAATGCAGCAGCTCACAGCAGGAGTCTGGTGCGTCTTCAAAGTTTCAGGTCTGATTTCAGCGGCTCCTGTACAAATTGCAACAGAGCCGCTGCGGAGATGTGTGAAACTGCTCCATAGAGAGCCTGTCACAATCTCCTGCTATGCGAATTGGATGCGGGGAAAACCGCATCCAATTCACAATAGTGTGAACCCTGCCCAGGGATTTTTCTTCCCTCGGATGTCAATTTCAGATGGGGTTCTCCAAGACTTAAAGGGGTTGTAAAGGTAAAAGTTTTTTCACCTTAATGCATTCTATGCATTAAGGTGAAAAAACTTCTGACAGAACCGCCGCCCCCAGCCCCCCCGTTTTACTTACCTGACGCCTCGAAAGTCAGCTTCGCGTTCCCGACATCTGTTCCTCCGCTCACCCTGGCCGCTGATTGGCTGCAGTGGATGGATTGAAAGCAGCGCAGCCATTGGCTCGCGCTGCTGTCAATCACATCCGATGACGCGGCGCGCCGGGGGGCGGGGCCGAGTGATACAGCGAGCGGCTATAGCCGCCGGCTGTATCACGGGAGCGCGCCCGCAAGCACTCACCACCGTGCGAGAGAGCTCGCATGAAGGTGGTAAATGCTTGCGGGGAGGAGCTGAGACAGCCGCCGAGGGACCCCAGAAGACCAGGTTCGGGGCCACTCTGTGCAGAACGAGCTGCACAGTGAAGGTAAGTATGACATGTTTGTTATTTTTAAAAAAAAAAAAAAACACCTTTACAACCCCTTTAAAATTATTTCAAGGGTCCCTCTGCGATTAAAAGTTTAAGAAAGGCCGCTTAACAGGGTGGTTCCTTTACATGCAAAATAATGTTCAAGTCAGAACTGATGCCATACAGTACTAAAGTCCTGCGCTCAATTTAAAGAGATAAAATAATAAAACACAATTATTAGTTAGCTTGACTATGCACAATTGGTGGGATTTTTGGCTAATGTAAAATAAGTCTTTCCTATGTATTTTATTTTTTATTTATTTCAGGTACTTATATAGCGCCATCAATTTACGCAGCGCTTTTACATATACATTGTACATTCAATCAGTCCCTACACCCTCAAGGAGCTTACAATCTAAGGTCCCTAACTCACATTCATACATACTAGGATCCAATTACCTACCAGCATGTCTTTGGAGTGTGGGAGGAAACCGGAGTACCCGGAGGAAACCCACGCAGACACAGGGAGAACATGCAAACTCCAGGCAGGTTGTGTCGTGGTCGGGATTCGAACCAGCAACCCTTCTTACTGCTAGGTGAGAGTGCTACCCACTACACCACCAAAACAAGTATACCAAGTTAGATGGAGTTATGCAATCCTTAAAACTAATACAGAAGAAAAATAAAGCCAGCCAAACTCAAGTCACCTTGATTCTATAATAAATGTCAGATTCTTTGTTACTTGAGACCTATATAGAAAAACTTGTTAAGTCACCCTACAAGCAAATCAACATGCCTCCAACAAGCAGGTTTTATTAGCACACGTCTTGAACATTGGAGCCAAGCTTACACAGAAGTTTCTTCTGAGGAATTTACATCACCCCCAAATTTAGCTAGCTACCGACAACTGATTTACAATCTCTGACAGCTGTTTTTTAATGATCAGTTTTGACGTGAGCAGAACACACACACACAGATCAGATTTTCTGAGTTTAGCAAATCATGCCGAATTCCTTTTGTGCTGCTATACCACACCAAAAGCAAAGAAAACACCACCTGCAATTCTATTGAGGAACCAGTATTAGAACATTTTAATGGGTAGGTCTACTAAAGCTGGAGGTTCTTAGGTGGATTACAGCAGGGCCCTCGGATTACTCCTGTATTGTAACTGTACTGTTTGCCGTAATGTTGTAAAGTGCTGTGCAAACTGTTGGCACTATGTAAATCCTTAATAAAAATAATAATGTATGAAATGATTCTGCAGTTTTATTGTAGATGCCAGCTGGAAGAATAGCCCACCCTCATATGACTTCAGTGGTAAGGTTGATATAACCTATTTGTTTGATTTTCTATTGTATGTAGAAGGACACAAGAACTCACCAACTACAAAATGGCAAGAATTAAAGAGCCAAGAATGCTTAAGCCTAGTACACAATAAAAATACGCCAACATTTGGCCCGTGTGTATGACAGCCAGTCTAACAGAAGCTGTTTGGACGGCTTTTGTGAGACAAGTATGCTGGAAAACCAGCAGCTGACCGGCTCCCGATCAACGATCTCAGCCAATAACAGATTGCCGATTCGTTCTGGTGGAGGGGACCGTCCCCGTCAGAACTCAGCATCAGATCATTAGTACAGCGGCTCCGACCTGAGCTGTCAGACCCGATTGTGTGTGCGCTAGGCTTTACATTGCAATGCCACGCTACAATCACGTGCATCAAGCAGGCCACAGATAATAAAGGGCAGTTGGTTGTCCAGACATGATCCAACTACCTTGAAGCATCTGTGCCAGTCAACATGAAAAACTATTTCAGCTTGATGCGGAGAGTCGTTTAGACAGTGGCAAAGCTCCATACAGAATAAAAGTTGTTACAGTCAGAGCCAATATTTATCCTGACCTTAATCTTCCTTAAAGTAGATAACTTTCAAAATAAATAATCCAAACAAAAAAATGAATAAATGGAGTATTGTATTGCTCATTACCGTCATTAATAGATTTCTTCACACTGTATCAGAGGTAATTAAAGGACGTCAGGCTTTATAAAGACAGCCTCTGATATCTGCAGTCCAGTGTGCTGTGAGCTGGATGGTGGTTTGAGGGGAAAAAATAAAATTAAAAATAAATAAAATAAATTTAAAAAAAACAGCCCTCGGTTCTGCAAACACATGTTATATGAACTAGCTAATAAGCTTTATTTGTATCTTTTGACTGCATTTAAAAAGGCTAGGATATACAGTAGTTATTTTACAGTAACAGATGACAACTCACTAGATAAGTATTCCTGCATTAATGTGAAAAGAAAACAATGTATATAAAACTGCAGGCTGGTAGTTTGTTAGTTAACTAATGCTCATACCACTGAAATACTATGCATATGAATGCACCCACACAGTGGACCAGTCATGTTGAATTTCAGTTCTGAAATATAAAAACCTTAAAAACTGTCAGCGATAACCATGGTTGCAAGAACCGGAAGTAGGATCCCTACGAGAACCTCTCTCACAATCAAAACGTAACTTTTTTTGGGGAACCATGTCATCAAGAATTAAAAAAAAAAAAAAAAGAAGAAGGAGTAGAGGGCCCTTCTAGCTTATCAGCTCTCAATTCAAAAGCCTGCATCTCTGATAGTATGGATGGGGGTATGTTAGGGCATATGGAATTGGCAGCTTGCACATCTGGAAAGGCACCATCAATGCTGAAATATATATCCAGGTTTTAGAGCAGCATATGCTCCCATCCAGATGACATCTTTTTCAGGGAAGGCCTTGCATATTTCAGTAGAACAATGCTAAACTGCATACTACATCTATGACAACAGCATAGCTTCATAATATTAGAGTCCACGTGCTTAACTGGCCTGCCTGTGTTCCGTCAGATTGGGCAACCCATCAGATTTCTTAACGGAAGTGACGTTCCGTCATGGCCATCTTGTTATTCCCCGCACTCGGCCACACTAAGCCCACAGTGTAAAGTCGCCCAGCGGACATCTTTTTACACCCACTGAAGTCTTGCATTTCACACTTATTTTTATCACTAAATTGAGCTTATATTGTCAAATAGAGTATTTAGAAGTCCGTGACACTGTTTTGATGAATTTTAAAAGCAGTGGACTTATAAATACTGTATTTCACAACATAAGCTCACTTTGGTGATAAAAATAAGTATAAAATGCAAGACTTCGGTGGGTGTAAAAAGATGTCCACTTGGTGACTTCAGACTGTAAGCTTACTGTGGCTGCGTGTGGGGTGTACCAAGATGGCCGTCATGGACCGTCACAAGTTTTGGTGGGTTGCCTAATCTGACGGAACACCTGCAGTCCAGACCTTTCACCAACTGAAAATATTTCGGCACATAATGAAAAATATGACAGACAACCCAGGACTGCTGAGCAGTTAAGAAGCTTCATCAGGCAGGAAGGGAACAACATTCCTTTCCCAAAACTCAAACAACTTGTCAGTTCCCAGACATTTACAGAGAGTGTTGTTAAAGGCTTTAACACCTGAGCTTTCTGTTGGAGAACTTTTTTGGTTGCTTTTTCGAGCTTTGGAAGTTTTAAAATTAGCCAAGAGAGAAAAAAAATCATCTGTTTCATCATTTATTGCTATTTTTTTACAGCTTTTTCATCGACTTTTATTATGAGGTGGTTAAGGGTTAGTGCTAGGGGTACATTTATTATTATTTACCCATTTATTTTTTTAAGTTAGGGGTTAAGGATAGGGGTTAGTATGGTAATGCCCCGTACACACGGTCGGACATTGATCGGACATTCCGAAAACAAAATCCATGGATTTTTTCCGACGGATGTTGGCTCAAACTTGTCTTGCATACACACGGTCACACAAAGTTGTCGGAAAATCCGATCGTTCTGAACGCGGTGAGGTAAAACACGTACGTCAGGACTATAAACGGGGCAGTAGCCAATAGCTTTCGTCTCTTAATTTATTCTGAGCATGCGTGCCACTTTGTGCGTCGGATTTGTATACACACGATCGGAATTTCCGACAATGGATTTTGTTGTAGGAAAATTTTATAGCAAGCTCTCAAACTTTGGAATTTCCGACAACAAGGTCCTATTTTCCATCGGAAAATCCTATCATGTGTACAGGGCATTAGAGTTTAGGATTAGGGGTTTATATTTAGGGATATTAGGGTTAGGGGTTTTTTTTTTTTTACATTGTTTAGAATTATGTATTTTTATTATTATATTTGTACCTAATTTATTGCATTTGAGCAGCAAAATGCTCAAAAACACACTAAAATGCTTAAAACTGCTTGAATCAATCTATGGAACAAAATACTAGGGGGTGCACCGAAATTTCGGCCACAGAAAATCATTCGGCCGAAAGAAAAAAACAGCCTATACCGAATGGGGGCGTGGTCCGCCCATTGCGGGAGTGTCATCCTGGACCTCCCAGTCCTCCACTCCCGCCTGCTCGCCGTGATCCCTGCGTGTCACAGAGCTAAATTGCCCAGGCCGTAGTAACAATGTCCCGCCTCCTGTGATAGGCTGCACACTGATCCAATGGTGGAACATTAAATCAGTGTGATATGATCACAGGAGGCGTGACATTGTTAATGCGGCCTGGGCAATTTAAATCCAGCTCCGTGACACTGATCGCCGCTGATGCGGGCACTGGTGGGGCTGCTGGGCACTGGCAAGCTACATATATGACGGGCACCGGTGAGGCTGCATTGATCTCCTGTACTATGTCTGCAGTCTCTGACCATCTCCTGTATCATATCTGCTAGCGGTGCACCGAATGGAAATTTTGCTAATACTTTTGGCAATGCAATTAAGTTTAAGCAAGAGATTGCAGACGTGATAGTCAGACTGCATTTTTCTGGAACTTTCTTTCACTAAAGGTGCCAATAATGGGCAATAATAAATTCATATTAAAATTTAAATTAACTATATTTATCTAAAAAGTTGAATACAATTCTATATAAAAATAGATATTTTTTAAAAACTGTCATTTTCAATATCGGTTTTCGGCCTAGTGCATCCTTCATTTTTCGGCACCAAAATTTCTATGCGGGGCATCCCTACAAAAAAAGCTTCAAAAATGCACTAATTTGCTCAATTTGAGCTACAAAAAAAAAGCTTCAAAACATTTTTCAGCTTCAGGCGACTTGCAATGGAGAAGTGAAGTGAACCATCTCCATAGAGAATAACTGATTTTTTTTTTTGTCTGAATGAGACCTAAAAGAGGGAATGCTACACCGTGGAAAACAAGGCCCTGACGCAACTTTGATGGTGGCAACATGTCTCAATTTCAAATTTACCTTTATTTTTCTTAAAAAGGATACATGTTTCTACTGCGCATACAGTGTGTATATATTACACACACACACACACGTTTGAGATTTGCAAATTATTCCATATTTATGCAACTTTTACAGTGTCCAAACTTTTTTTGGGAATTGGGGTTGTATAAGTTTACTGAGGCAGGACTGTTGGAGACCAAACAGCTAAACTAATGATTAGAATCTCTGTGAAGGCCATCATTATTGATCTAGATTCAAAGGCTCCAAAAGGAAAGTTTCAAGAGGACTTAAATTTTAGACCATTGGAATGTCTAAAAATGCTCCTAAAACTGAACTGTCAGCGTTTCTATAGAACTCAGGGGTTCAGGGGAACATCTCTCCTGAATTTTAGGAATTAGAAAATCATTTGGTTCTCAAATCATTTGTCCACTTTGGCTGAACCAGGACCAAAGTGTGGCAGATACACCGTATATAACAACATTTTTTCAAGACTAGCTATGCAGAATTACAAATCTACTGGCAGGTAAGACATCATTCACACAGGGTGTATCAATGCGTATGTACCCCGTGCAAGGGGCACATTTACCTGCATGGGGATGCAAAGGTGTTTGGTTTGGCTACGAGACAGGAAGTGAAGGTAAATCTCCCCAACGGTACACAAATGGCAAAAATAAGCCTTACAGCCTTCATTAAAGTGGTTGTAAAGTCAGAAGGATTTTTATCCTCATGCATTCTATGCATGAAGATAAAAAAACCTTCTGTGTGCAGCAGCCCCCCTCATACTTATCTGGGCCCCTCTCTATCCAGCGATGCCCAGAGACACAGCAGCATTGGCTTCCACTGCTGTCAAAGTCAGTTAGCCAAGCAGGAGAGAGAGGGGGCGGGGCCGAACCACAGCTCCGTGTCTGAATGGACACAGGGAGCTGTGACTCGGCTTAGGTGCCCCCATAGCAAGCTGCTTGCTGTGGGAGCACTCAACAGGAGGGAGGGGCCAGGAAAGCTGAAGAGGGACTCAAGAAGAGGAGGATCGGGGCTACCCTGTGCAAATCCACTGCACAGAGCAGGTTAGTAGAACATGTTCTTTTTTCCCCCCTTCTCTATAAAAATAATAGCGTTTACCAATCACTTTAATCTATCCAATGTGTGAAAAAAAAAAAGTTTTGACTATAGTTCTACTTTAACCACTTGCCTGCTGGACACTTAAACCCCCTTCCTACCCAGGCCAATATAAGCCTTCAGTGCTGTCGCACTTTGAATGACAATTGCGCGGTCCTGCAGCACTGTACCCAAATTACATTTTTATCATACAAATAGAGCTCACTTTTGGCGGTATTTAAATCATGGCTGGGGTTTATATATAAAAAAAAAAAAAAAAAAAAAAAAAGACCAAAAAATAAAAATTTGAAAAAAAACAGGTAATGTTTCTCCTTCATTGATGTGCACTGATAAGGAATAGATGGGCATTGATTGGCAGCACTGTTGGATATTGATAGGTGGCACTGGTGGGCACAGACAAGGCAGCGGTGGCTCTCTGTGTGGAGGGACTGATGTCCCTCTGACTGAAGCCAGTGATCAACTTTTCTTTTCCCTCATGCTGTTAGCATGAGGGGAAAAAAAAAGAAAAAGAAGATTACATCACAAGATCAGCTGTCATTGGCTAACAGCTGATCATGTGGTAAGGGGCCGGCATCTGCCCTTTACTCCAATCTGTGATCAGCTGAGTCTCATACTCTGGGACCAAGAGTGCGCGGCGTGCACCCCACAGGCACAGCGCATGCTCAGGACGACATCTATTGATAACCTCCTAGCAATTAAGGCCCGTGCTGTAGCAATCATTCAGCTACAGCACGGGCAGGTGGTGGTTAAACCTACTCCCACACCCATTGTAAAGCCTGGTGTGCACCAATTTTTATTTATTTATTTATTTTTTTAAAATAAATAAACACACAAAAAACTGACAGCTCTGGTCAGCGCCGCTGTACTAAACAATTAGAGCTGCACGATTCTGGCTAAAATGAGAATCGCGATTTTTTTGCTTAGAAGATCACGATTCTCACGGCGTAACATCTTTCACATTAAAACAAAAAAAATTGGGCTAACTTTATTGTTTCTTTTTTTTTTTTTTTTTTTATTAATTGAAGTGTATTTTTTTCCCCAAAAATTGCGTTGAAAGACCGCTGGGCAAATACAGTGCGACATAAAATATTGCAGCAATTGACATTTTATTCCCTGCTAAAATAAATATAATGTTTGGGGGTTCCAAGTAATTTTCTAGCAAAAAATATTGATTTTACCTGAACAAACAAGTGTCAGAAAAAGATTTAGACTTTAAGTGGTTAAACTTCCTGCATTTACACTTGTTTAAAAAAACTTGGCAGACTGCCCAGATTTTTTTCTTTACACACAGAAGTTTCCCTTTGATCTAAGAAGTTCCTTACAATGTTTTATTTTAAAAACTTGGCAGACTGCCCAGATGTTTTCTTTTGACAACTGAGTGAGCAGATAAGTCTCTCCACTTGTTATTGAAAGAATCGGCAAACTCTGCAATAGTCAGAGGGGTTGAATCAAGATCAAGATTTTTTAATGATTAATTGTGCAGCTCTACTAACGATCCAACGTTAGTACAGCGATCTCCCCCGCTGGGTTGTTGTGTTCTGACAGGAGGACAGCCCCACGGCATGAAAACTCTGATCAGGGAGCCGGTTGGCTGCTGGTTTTTCCAGCATGCTCGTCCAACAGAAACTGGCCAAACGGCCAGCTTCTGTTGAACCAGCTGACACACATGGCCCGAATGTCGGCCATTTTTTATTGAACTTTATTGAATTTTTATTGAAATCTCCCTACAGTTGGCCTGTGTGTACTAGGCATTTAGGTCTTATGCCAATAACCCTGGAAAGAGGTGTATACTTACCAAACCAAAGGCCACTCTGGTCCAGTCATGTGATCAGGTCCCAGCGCCGGCTTTAAGGTAGAGGAGGGACAGCGGAGTACGAATGCCGACAAAGTAAATCTATGGGTGACGTTACCGTCCAGGCTCTGCAGCTGTTGTCACTTGCTCTCTCCTCTCCGCTGAAGCCGGTTGCTGAGAAGATCATATGATCAGACCGGAGTGCCCTTAGATTTGGCAAGTATAGAAATCTTTTCTTTACAGGGTAGATAGAGCAGGGCTTAAAATGATGGTAGGAGTAGGTTTAGGCTTAATTAGGCTTTATTCAGCCTTCTACTTTAATGTCATCTTGGTGCATGAATTCATTGTACAGTTGTAGCTCACCCAAAACACATCCTGCCCAGAAGATTGGTTAGGAAACAAGAGAAGGAAAAAAAAAAAAAGAAAATTAAATATAGATCATAAGATCAACAAAACTAGAAACATCTTAATTTTAATTAGTTGCAATATAATTAAAATATTCTCTTCCTGACATTTTTTGCCACATAATATTTACATCAGAATAGCATACGTGAAAGCAGAAGTACGCATTTAAAGAAGAATTTGGTAGAACATACATTCAGGCATTGATTTAAGAAGTGCTAAGCTGTTTTAATACAGTTAATCCTTCCATAATTTACTTTTGGTGATGACACAAACTAACATAAACATACTGTTTAAGGCCTTGCACTGTGATGGTGTCTGCGCCAGCTCATTATGCTGACTGCCAGCACAGCTTACATGTAACAGAATAAGTACAGTAACTAGCACTGCAATATCAAAGCTGGGCCTTTTCCTGTCTCAGACCTCCTCAGCTATGTCCTGCTAAAGAAAGAGTAACCACACACAGTAATAAAAATTTGAATCCCTTCATATGTAGATGTCAGAGAAAAGCGCAGTGGATGCAATAAACAGAAGACCGTTTGCAAAGAACGCTGCTACAACATGCAGCCATTTCAAAACATAGATTTGGTACAGTTTTTAAAATGAAAAAAGATCAGTTTAAAGAGGACAAGCGCTTAAAAAGAGGAACTTCAAGCTATGAGAAAACAAAGTCAAAGTCAGCAGCTCAAATACTTAAGCTGCTGACTTTTAATGCATACTTGACAGGCAATGATTGTTTACAAAGCTTCAGATCTTCTGTGCCACCATCTTAAATTTGGGAACTGGCTGTCACTTCCTTATTATTCACTGCTGGCCTCCTATTGCACATGTGCGAGATCAGACTGCGGGGAGACTAGTCCTGTAGCCTCCTGGGATGTGTAACTTGTATCCCAGTAGGCTTTGGGCAGACCAAGGGTACATCAACCCGGCCTAGGCATGAATGAGGAAGTGATTACACCAAAAAGGGTACCCTTCATGGAAAAAATGTTTTTAAAAAAAATTATAAAACAGGCTGGTTAGAAAAGAATGATACTGAAGGTTAATTTATTATCAGGGGAAGCTCCATTTTAAATAAATAAAGGCAGCTAGTGATGCATGCAACACCTGTTTACTTTCATTTGGGTAGCTCCCAAACCAAGGGTATCAGTATGGAAATGGATTGCATGGAGGGGACTTCACCACTTACCTACTGGGCACTTTTATCCTCTTTCTACCCAGGCCAATTTTTAGCTTTCAGTATTGTTGCACTTTTTGGTGTTATTTAATCACCACTAGGTTTTTTAGTTTTGCTACAACAAAAACAAAACCACACGTTTCTTAGTTTTGGTTATAAACTTTTGCAAACAGGTAGTTTTGCTCCTTCACTCATGGGCACCGATGAGGTAGCACAGATAATCAGGACACTGATGATCAGTGCCCTGATTATCAGTATAGATGTCCCCTTTCACACTAGCCAGTTATCAGGAACCATGAATCAGACCGAGACAGAAGTATAGTTAAATCACACTTGTTTAATAATAATAATTTAAACAGAGTAAGCGTAGTCAAAACAAGCCAGAGTTCAGTAACCGGATCGGGTAGTCAGCCAAGTAAAAGTCAGAGAGCCAGAGATAAACGTAGTAGTACAGCAAGCAGGATCAGGAGCCAGAAGGAACGTCAGCCAAGCAAGTCTTCAACAGGAACGCAGGAGAAAGTCTTTGTGATGTT
Organism: Aquarana catesbeiana; assembly: GCF_042186555.1. NCBI lineage: Eukaryota > Metazoa > Chordata > Amphibia > Anura > Ranidae > Aquarana > Aquarana catesbeiana. Next base: position 146,756,272 of record NC_133331.1, read on the forward strand.
GACAAAGGCGAAGGCAGAGATCAAGTGAGCTGGACGACTTTAAGTAGGCAGGACTGACGAGCAGAATCAACAACAGCTGGGTAACTGTGGAGAGAGATGGGAGCTGGTAGTTTGCAGACAGCTGAGCGGCCAGCTCAGAGAAGGAAGGGCTGAGCCCAGCCTTGACAACGGTTACCGGCTGTGACAGCTTGAGGAAAGGAATGCCGACAACTGGCAATTGTGTGTACATTGTGATCAGCTGCGATTGGACACAGCTGATCACCTGGTAAAGAGCTGATGTGATTGGCTCTTTACCCTAATCTGTGATCAGCTGTGTCTAAAGGACATAGCAATCACAGAGCACGCAGAGTGCACGCTGCAGCGGGTGGCGCTATCACGGGAGGATGTCATACGACACCCTCCCAGATCTGGCCGACCGCACTGTAGCCATCATTTTGCTATAGCATTGTGGGGCAGTGGTTCAAGCGGATCTTCACTGCATCTGACCACCACAAACCAAACCCTTATTTTAATATTCAAAGCAAACACCCCCCCCCCCCCCCCGTCCATCCTGGTCTCTATGCTTTATTTTGTTAAGAAATAAGAAACAACATACCCCTAGCATTTCTAGCCGTGGCCATCTTAAGTAAGGGCAAATAATTCATGTAGCTTTTACTTCCTGGAATTTATCTGAAAAATCCTCGCTCTCTCCTGGGATGTATGACATCAGGCAAGAAACCAGTAAGTGGAAAAAAAAAAAAGTTTAAAAAACACAAGTAAATATGACATTCTATTTACTAATGCTAGAGACACAAGGATAAAAAAAATAAAAAAAATAAAAATCACATGTTGATGGGTAAAGTTCAACTTTAAGAGCTGAAGACTCATTTACCAGAATGACACTCAGAGAATTAGTCGTTAATCAAGAATCCTAATTTCATCTGTCTGAGACCGATAAGAAAAGAATTGAGTGTTCAGGTCCTTCTGTTAGTGCTTTGAAAAGGATCTCACAAATGGCTAAAATATGTAGAGCAAGAAGCCATCTTCCACACATGGGAGGTTTTATAAAAGTGAAAATTCTTACATCACCACAATTGGAAATACATGCTCTTAAAAGTGCTATTAAAAAAAAAAAAAAAAAAAGGAAGAAAAGCACTGGACAACAATGACATAATTTACAGGAAAATTTGAAGACTAAAACCACACAGTTGAAGTAATTAGCAAAACTATAAACTGCAATCAGCACTCTGCCAACCATCTGGATCAATCATTTATATGACCCCGTATGTTTTGTCAGTGAAATCCACTTTGCGTGTTAAGTGAGAACACTCATGTGATAATAATGTGACACTAGAAAGAAGCCCTGCACCGGAATCCAAAATGTACAACCACAAACCTTTCATTTTACTTTCTAGGGATCGGACAAACATGATAAATCCCAAATTCTAAACTGATCATAAAGACAGGTACACCTCAAACATACTGTACATGTACAGAATGTACAAATCTAACAGCTAGAGGCAATTCCTACAGAAAGGTCATCCTTAGCATTTTGGATACAAAGTAAACTGCATGCGTCATCCACACACCCCGTCACACTCTTCATTTTTCAAAGGTATATCATTTTTTCACATATGGGGTGCAGAGAAAAAGCTACATGTCCAGCTGTCTGTCAGGTTTCAGAATTTTGATCACAAATCTTTTACATTTAAAAAGCATAACTATGCCCAACTTAACGGTTTTACAAAAGAAAGCTCAAGTTAGAAACAGTCAATAGACGCTATTAATTCTTAAACCATTGTTTTCTATAGTAATGCATGCTACGTTACAGTTACAGGTCAGGGAAAGAAAAAAAAAAAAACAGTTGCATGTAAAGCACATTTTACAGCCCTTACTGTGAAGAAACCTTTCCACATGCAGGTTAACTCTTTTCTTCCAGGTGCAAAGGGTCCTATGTAAGGACCTCATTGGATATCTAGTAAACTTAGTTGAAAATGATTTACTATGTATTAATACATCCTAGAGCTGCACGAAAAATGAGAATCACAATTTTTTTGCTTAGAGTAAAAAGATCACGATTCTCACGATGTAATATCTTTCTTTCACATTATACAAAAAAATGGGCTAACTTTACTGGTTAGTTTTTTTTTTTTTTATAAATTCATTGCATTTGAAAGACCGCTGTGCAAATACAGTGTGACATAAAATATTGCAACAACCACCATTTTATTCTCTAGGGCAGTGATGGCAAACCTTGGCACCCCAGATGTTTTGGAACTACAATTCCCATGATGCTCATGCACTCTGCAGTGTAGTTGAGCATCATGGGAAATGTAGTACCAAAACATCTGGAGTGCCAAGGTTCGCCTTCACTGCTCTAGGGGGTCTACTAAAAAATTATAATATATATATATATAATAATTTTCTAGCAAAAAAAAATGATTTTAACTTGAAACCAACAAATGTCAGAAAAAGGTTTAGTGTTTAAACTTTTTTGACTTACACACACAGTCTATTCCATTGAAAATTGTTACAATGTTTATACTTCGTTCAACTGATAAAGAATGTCTTGATTCTTGGCAGACTGCCCAGTTTTTCTCTTCCTTTCTTTTGAGGGCTGTAGCTTCAGAAGAGCAGAGAGAATTCTTTGCATAGAAAGAATAGTGAAACACTTTAGTAAAGATCGTGATAACGATTCTTGACCATTAATTGTGCGGCTCTAATACATCCTGATAACATCCCATCTTAATCACCTCTTCTCAAAAGCAGAATAAAAATTTAGATGAGCTGATTTTTCTCCATAACGAAGGTCCTCCATGCCTCATATCCGTTAAGCTGACCTGCATTGAAGTTCTCCAACATTCTTTTTACATGCAAGGATGTCTGCATTGAAAATGGTCCCAGTTGCCAGTGTGCTTATATTAGATCTCAACTGATCTTTGAACCCCTTAAAATGGCTGGAGTCATTCAGTGCCTTGAAAAAGTATTCATACCCCCTGTAATTTTCCACATTTTGTCATGTTACAAACAAAAACGTAATTTTTTTTTAATTGGGATTTGATGTAATAGATCAACACAAAGTGGGAAGGAAAATGATAAAATTGTTTGTTTTCAAAGTTGTGCATTTGTATTCAGCCCCCTTTACTCTGATACCCCCAATTAAAATCTAGTGGAACCAATTACCTTTAGCAGTCACCCAATTAGGGATATAGTTTAACCACTTGCCAACCGGGCCATAGCCGAAAGACGGCTGCAGCGCGGTCGGCTAGATCTGGGTGGACGTCCATGGACGTCCTCCCAGAATACTGCTCTCGCGCGCCCCCTGGGGCGCGCACCCGAGAACTTCCGTGACCGTTTACCACCCGAGAACTTTGCAGAAGTTTACCATGTGATCGCTCCGTCAAATGACGGAGCGATCACATGTCAACAGACCGGCGTCATGTCATGACGCCAGTTCCTCCCTCCCCTCTCTGTACAGTGAGAGGGGAGAGGGATCGGGATCGGATGGCAGCACCGCTGTGGGCTGCATGTGTAGTGCCCACAGCGGTGCTCAGTGACAATTGCAGTCACATCCATCCCTCCATGCTCAGCCATCCCTGCATTATACCCCGCACTACTCTGCAATATGCCCGGCACTACCCTGCAATATGCCCGGCACTACCCTGCAATATGCCCGGCACTACCCTGCAATTTTTAACCAGTTCCCGCCCACAGTCATATGACGTCCTTGACTTTGAGCAGGGATATCTGAATGATGCCTGCAGCTACAGGCATCATTCAGATATCAGCTTTTTCAGCCGACGATTTCCTACACCATAAGAATAATCATAGCGGCTGTTCCACTGCTTGATCGTTCTTATGGGAGGCGAGAGGGGACGCCCCCCCCCTTCCCGCCACCCTCCGGTGCTTCTACCGACTCACCGCTACGATCAAAGCCAAGATCGTTTTTTTTTTTTTTTTTTTCAGGCTTCCCAGCCTAGAGGTGAGATGTGGGTCTTATTGACCCCATATCTCACTGTAAAGAGGACCTGTCATGCCATATTCCTATTACAAGGATGTTTACATTCCTTGTAATAGAAATAAGTGATCAAAAATTTTTTTGTTGGGGGGGGGGGGGGGGGGCGTGTCAAACTAAAATAAAGTAAAAAAAAAAAAAAAAAAAAAATTTAAAAGCGCCCATGGTGTTCAAACCACACATAATTTTGGCCCTAGACCTCCTCTGTAACTCAAAACATGTAACCAGTAAAAAATTTTAAAGCGTCACCTATGGAGATTTTTAAGTAGCGACGTTTGGCACCATTCCACGAGAGTGTGCAATTTTGAAGGGTGACATGTTAGGTATCTATTTACTCGGCGTAACTTCATCTTTCACATTATGCAAAAACATTGGGCTAACTTTACTGTTTTGTTTTTTTTTAAAGCACAAAACTGTTTTTTTTCCCAAAAAAACGCATTCGAAAAATTGCTGCGCAAATACCGTGTGAGATAAAAAGTTGCAACAACCGCCATTGTATTCCCTAGGGTCTTTGCTAAAAAAAAATATATATATGTTTTGGGGTTCTATGTAATTTTCTAGCAAATAAATTATTATTTTTACATGTAGGAGAGAAATATAAGAATTGGCCTGGGTGCTCCAGAACGCCTGGAGGTGCTCCGTGCATGTTGGGCCTCTGTATGTGGCCACGCTGTGTAAAAGTCTCACATATGTGGTATCGCCGTACTCGGGAGTAATAGTAGAATGTGTTTTGGGGTGTAATTTGTTGTATGCATATGCTGTGTGTGAGAAATAACCTTCTAATATGACAATTTTGTGGAAAAAAAAAAATCTTGATTTTGCAAAGAATTGTGGGAAAAGATGACAATTTCAAAAAAAAAAAAAAACTCACCATGCATCTTTCTAAATACCTTGGAATGTCTTCTTTCCAAATAGGGGTCATTTGGGGGGTATTTGTACTTTTCTGGCATGTTAGGATCTCAAGATCAAGGCCGTCAGTACTTCAGGTGTGATCAATTTTCAGATATTGGCACCATCGCATTTGGACTCTCTAACATTCACAAAGACCAAATAATATACACCAAGTTGTACTTATTTTTACCAAAGATATGTAGCAGTATAAATTTTGGCCAAAATTTATGAAGAAAAATTACTAATTTGCTAAATTTTATAACAGAAACAAAGAAAAATTATTTTTTTTACCAAATTTTCAGTCTTTTCTTTTATAGCGCAAAAAATAAAAAACCCAACGGTGATTAAATACCACCAAAAGAAAGCTCTATTTGTGTGAAAAAAAGGACAAAAATGTCATATGGGTAAAGTGTTGTATGACTGAGTAATTGTCATTCAAAGTGTGAGAGCACCGAAAGCTGAAAATTGGTCTGGTTAGGAAGGGGGTTTAAGTGCCCAGTGGTCAAGTGGTTAAAGCAGGGTGAGGTTATAAAAAAAAAAAAAAAACAACTATTCCAAGCTTTGAACATCCCACGGAGCACTGTTCAATCCATCATCCAAAAATGCAAACAGTATGGCACAACTGCAAATCTACCAAGACATGGCCGAGCAAGGAAGAGAATCAGCCAAGAGCCTCTGGAGGAGCTGCAAAGATTCACAGCTCAGGTGGGAGAATCTGTCAACAGGACAACTATAAGCTGTGCACTCCACAAATCTGTCCTCTATGGAAGACTGGCAAGAAGAAAGTCATAAGAAGTCCAATTTGAAGGCATGTGGGGGACACAGCAAACATGTGGAAGAAGGTGCTCTGGTCAGATGAAAGCAAAAATTTAACTCTTTGGCCTAAAAGCAAAAAAACACTATGGGGGTTATTTACGAAAGGCAAATCCACTTTGCACTACAAGTGCACTGGTAAGTACACTTGGAAGTGCAGTTGCTGGAGATCTGAATTAAGGGGAAGCTCTGCTGTTTTTATCATCCAATCATGTGCAAGCTAAAATGCTGTTTTTTTATTTTCCTTGCATGTCCCGAGCTACAGTGACTGAACTTCCAAGTGCACTTGCATTGCACTTGTAGTGCAAAGGGGATTTGTCTTTCGTAAATAATCCCCATGTGTGGCGAAAAAGTAACAGCGCACATCACCCTGAACACACCATCCCCACCGTGAAACATGGTAGTGGCAGCATGTTTTAGGGAAGATGGATGGAGCCAAATACAGGGCAATCTTAGAGGAAAACCTGTTAGAGTCTGCAAAAGACTTGGAGGCTGTGGCAGAGGTTGGCGCAAGCCAACGACCCTAAACATACAGACAGAGCTACAATGGAATGTTTTATATTAAAGCATAGTTATGCGTTAGAATGGCCCAGTCACAGTCCAGACATGCATACAATTGAGAATCTGTGGCAAGACTTGAAAATTGCTGTTCAGATGTTCTCCATCCAAACTGACAGAGCTTCAGCCATTTTGCAAATTAGAATGGGCAACAAAAATGTCACTCTAGATGTACAAAGCTGGTAGAGACATCACCAAAAAGACTTGCAGCAAAAGGTGGTTCTACAAGGTATTGACTGGGGGGGGGTCTGAACACAAATGCACGCCGCACTTTTCACTTTTAAAAAAAAAAAAAAAAACTAAAATATAGGAAAACTATTTATCATTTTCTTTGCGTTGGTCTATCACATCGTAACATGACAAAATGTGGAAGACTTCAAGGAGGTATGAATACTTTTTCAAGGCACTGTAACTGGACACATGTGCAGCACCACGAAGACCACAAATCTAAATAGTGGCCAAGTTGGCACCACCCTTGGTGGACAGAAGGATTTAGCTTTACTATAACTGACAAAACAATGATCCTGGCATTGGACGCACCCACACACCAGAGAGCACAGCCCCCCAGTTCAGATTTCCATCCATGAAATTAGACACCAGTCCACCCCAATTCCTTGTGTGTGTAATGTAAGGATCCAGAAACGCATCTGCTGGTGATACTGCACATACTCATACACAGAAAGCCTGATGTAAAAACACCACCACTAATAGGAATGCCACAGACACCAATCGGATCCAAACTGGCCCTTTACCTTAAGTTTGAGAACAATTAGAGAGAGAGAGATGCACAAAGCAGAAGGAATAGAAAAGTTACACATCACACAGGCTTTGAATAATACATTTGTGTTGCTTGACCATCTATGGAGATGGCACAGCACTATGCAGAACTAAACTAAACTTTCTGAATATAGTAGCGTTGTTGAATTAATGGATAGCTTTGGCAGCTCATGCAATCATTTCATTTGTTGCCTGGAACTGCTCACTATCATCACCTTCTTCACCAGGCTGACTTAAAGTGTTACAGAAGACTTATTTAGCAGTCCATAACATCCATCATTGAATTTGTTCCCCAGATTAGGTGCACCATACTGAAATTTGAGCGAGTCTCATCTGAAACTGCACTTTGAAATTCCTGAAAGCCCAACTGCAAAGTTATTTTTAAATAAATGAAAGTTAAAAACGGAGCTCCACCCAAAAGTGGATGCTCCACTCATCTTCCTCCCCCCCCACCTCCCTCTGGTGCAACATTTGGCACCTTCTGGGGGGGGGGAGCGGGTACTTGTTTTAGACAGGTACCCATCCCCACTTACGAGAGATCTCACCATGGCTGGCACACCAATGTACACTTCAAGTGAAAGATAGGTTAGTACTAGAATGTTGGTGGCTATAGATGCAGGGATTTTAGTTTTTGCATGGACTTACACTTTAAGTAAGTCTGTGAGAATGAGGCCTTATGCCGTGTACACACAACTGTACTTTGTCAGACTGAACTCCAAAGGACTTTGACGGAGTTCCAACGAAACGGACTTGCCTACACACGATCACACCAAAGTCCAATCGTTTTGAACGTGATGACGTACGACCAGACTAGAATAAGGAAGTTCATAGCCAGTAGCCAATAGCTGCCCTTGCGTCCTTTTTTGTCTGTTGGACTAGCATACAGATGAATGGATTTTTCGCTCGGATTCGAGACCGTCGGAAAGATTTGAAACATGTTCTATTTCTAAAGTCCGACAGATTTTGCGACAGAAAAGGTCCGATGAAGCCCACACACGACCAAATTGTCCGACGATTCATTCCATCGGATCAGTTCAGTCGAAAAGTCCAGTCGTGTGTACATGGCATTAGTCTGCTGCTAATGCTACATATAAAGAAATTCTACCATATCACAAAATATGAACAAATTGCACCAATAATGAGAACACGTTTTACTGAGCAGAATACAGTAAACATATCTTATATGTTTCTATGGAGGAAGGGTGTAATACAGATAATCTTTACTCCTAGTAGAGAGCCTGCATTAATCACACTATTTGGAGGATGAAAGAAATTTTTTTTTTTTTTACTGGAGGCAGTAATAAAATGACTAAAATTCCCACACTCTCACTACTTATGTCATAATACATGTGTGGTTGTCTCTAAAAAGTTGGCAGCAACCCAAATAGAGCAGAAAATATTATTACGAAATTCAGGGAAGCTACAGCCTCTTATACTAGTATATGTAATCCCAATCACTAAAATCCCATTACTATTAGCAATTTTCAATTGATTTAAATCTGCAGTTTTCAGTTAATACTTGATGATCCTACGCTGAAGATCCTTGTGCAGGCATCTATCATCGAGTGACACTACTCTATCCCCATCTCCCGGTTGTGATAAAAGGAGGAGTGCAGCCAAAGTTCATTTGGCTGTAGTTCTTTGGATCACAGGAGTGCAGATCATTTTGCACTCCTGTGACCCGTTTTCAGCAAACAGCTGAGGCTGCTGTTGGCTGACGTCACAAATGCCAGTCCAGGCTCGGGAAAGATAGCGACCATATGGTCAGGATCCACCCACAGGCCTGGACCAGCTCCTGCTGTCTCCATAGCCCAGCACTCCAGTGAGGGGGGGGGGGCAGAGCCAAAGACTGACAGTCACCAAGGATGAGAGAAGCCGCCAAACATAAAAAGTATTCCCTACTTGAGACATGCCACCCACTGGAGCCCATTCACATAGACAAGAAATGGATGCAAAGACACTACAAGTGTCTAAGGCCCCTTTCACACTGGGGCGGTTTGCAGGCGTTATTTCGCTAAAAATAGCGCCTGCAAACGGCCCCAAAACAGCCTCCGCTGTTTGTTCAGTGTGAAAGCCCGAGGGCTTTCACACTGAAGCGGTGCGCTGGCAGGAGAAGAAAAAATCTGTCAGCCGCATCTTTGGAGCGGTGTATTCACCACTCCTGCCCATTGAAATCAATGGGACAGTGCGGCTATACCGTGGCAATACCGCAGCTATAGCCATGCTATACGAGTGGTTTTAACCCTTTTTCGGCCGCCAGCGGGGGGTTAAAACCACACCGCTAGCGGCTGAATACCACGGTAAAACAGCGCTAAAAATAGCGATGTTTTCCCGCCGACGCCCCCTACCGCCCCAGTGTGAAAGGGGCCTAAGATGGAAAAGAAGAAGGAACACAAAGTGAACACTAATTCTAATTCAATGGCAATGTGTTTATGTTACACAGTGAACTATAGGTCATTCAAGACTACAGTTAGACCCCTTTCACACTGAGGCGCTTTACAGGCGCTATAGCGCTAAAAATAGCACCTGCAAAGCACCTCTCCTGTCGTTCCAATGTGAAAGACCGAGAGCTTTCACAGTGGAGCGGTGCGCTGGCAGGAAAAAAAAAAAAAAAAACAAAAAAAAGTCCTGCAAGCAGCTTCTTTGAGGCACTTTAGGAACGGTGTATACTAAAAAGAGCCCCTGCCCATTGAAATCAATGGACAGTGCCGCTTTTAACCCTTTTTCGGCTACTAGCAGGGGTTAAAAAGTGCCCCGATAGCGGCCGAAAAGCGCCACAAAAAAAAAAAAAAAAAAAGTGATACAACATAAGATGCATAAGGTGTGAATTACTACATCAGTAAACAATGCAACAAACTTTTCCACTAGAAGCTATAAACATTTGGGGAAAGTAATATCCAGCAACTTTAAAAGCCAGCTTTGGTAAAATGGGTACTCTGCAAAATATTTTTATGTCTCGTGCACCCCTAGGTTGAGCACAGGCCCAGATCTTGGCCCCCAATGGACACTAGGCATCCTTCATCCCGAATGAGTCAGTGCTGAATAAAGATATGTAGTATCTGTGGCAGAAAGCAATGAAAGTTGCCTTTTCTTACAATTATATTTATTTTTAAGATTGAAGTTATGCTTTCACTAAAACTTAGTTGCCAATTATCTCTCAAAGTATGCATTCTGCATGTTTTCACACCGCAAAAATGAACGCTTCAGCAAAGGTGACTTGAATATCCAGGCATGGTCAGCTTGTCCATGTAAATCACGCAGAAAAATTAAAGGATCAGGAAGCAGAAACACGCCAATAGGAAGAAAGAGTAAACTACCACGGCGCTCACAACGCTGCGGAAGTTCATTGAACAATACAGCCTTTGCGGCTGCCAGACCTTGTAGTTTCCCATTCACAGAGCGCTGTGAATAAGTAAAGCAGCCGCCAGGTGGTCGGAGCCCACAAAACCATGTGTTTTTTTTTTTTTTTTTTTTAAACATTTTGACAGCTAGCGGGTAGAGAAGAATCCCCACTAGCTGGCACAGTGGGGATTGGGGAGGTGTGGGGGCCGGTGCATTCTTAACATGTTACACCCCGAATATGGGAGTAACATTTAACATGTTATGAAAGGTGAACTTATCCTTTAAGTAGCACAATGCCATAGGCTCCATTTACTCAGCATTACACATTGACATATTGTTTACACCAGTTACAATCCCTCATGAAAGAGGGTTGGCTACAGACGAGCAGATCTGCCATCATTCTCAGAGAATGATGGCAGAAGACCCATCCTGCCCTTGCTGTGAAGTCATGAGTTGGCAATGACCTTTCTTTTATACCAGTACACAAAAATGTATAGCAAGTAAGAAACTTTGCATGTGATAAGCACTTTTTCTCCAACTGCTCTAATGTCAGCTAAAGCATGAGCTGTCATAAGCAATGGCCATATCTTTATCATTTGTTCTTATCAGATAATGTAAAGAAGATCTACAAGCTCCAAATGTCAGTTACTTTGGTTTTTAGAAGACAAAGTAGTGGTTATGAAAGAAAAAAAAAAAAAAAAAAAATAATAATAAAATTAAAAAGTGTGTACTAATAAAATATCCCAATTGTGGGGAAAAAAAAAAAAAAAAAAAAAAAAACCCTGCATTTTTATCCCTGGCCCTCCCTCATTTAATTGCCCCAAATACAGGTGACCAGGTCTTTTTACACCTGCAGCCTGCCCATTGCCTGGCAAGCTTTACACCGTGAAGAGACCTCAGCAGCTGTGTGGCCTGTCCACTGTGTATAATGAATGTCTGCGTTACGCACGGCTGGGTAGTTAAGAAGGTTTCAGCAGTGAAAATAACAGGTCTCCTGAATCGGAGGTATATAATCATTTTTAATGACTAGGTCAAGGAGATGGGAGAGGAATCACCACAAGTTGTCTAGGACTGTAAAAAAGGCCATTAATGGGCTTGGAGGTGTCTTAAGCCCAAGTAAAATTGGATCTCATTTCCAATTAAATAATGAGAATCATTGAACAAATTCCAGAATCCTGGTAGGCAATACATCTAAACTTGACTGGCACTTTTTCTACAGATTTCAGTGGCTCCTTCTTGCTTGTTCGTTGAAGGAACTTATGGCTCCCTGGCTTGAGTTATCCATCATTGCCAATGTCTTAGGCCTGGTTCACAATTATGCATTTTTTAGTGCATTTACAGTTTTGCATTAACACACTACAGTCCATTTAAACATGGTTTCCTATGGATCATGTTCACATCTGTGCATTTTATGGAAGGGGCCAGGGGCTTTTCAGTTTTTTTGGCTCCATAGACTTCAATCAAAAACCATGTATTGAAAAAACGTAAAAATGCACCTGGAATATGAAAACTGCAAGCTGCATAGGTGTGAATCAGGCCTAAGCACACGATTCGATTTGTCTTGTGATCTGACAGTTCCAAATCGAATGACACGTGGCACCCCATTGTCAGCAATAGAATTGTTCAAACGGCTGCTTTGAAAAAAGGTTCCTGCGCTACTTTTTGCCAATTTTATTGCGACTTGCATATACTGTTACATATACCGTTAGCAGCCCCAGCAGGGTCAGAGACATCATTCTACAGCAGCGGCGGTAAACCTATTTTGTTATGTGGGGCCTCAAGTGCTGTCCCCGACATCACCACATAAAATTCAGGGAACATTCATTATCAGAGACTGCATACATAATACAAGAGATGGTCAGTGACTGCAAACATGATACAAAAGGATGGTAGAGACTGCAAACCTGATGTAGGAGACTGTCAAAAGATTTCGATCATACAGGAACCGCTGCAGACAGGGAGCATGCTTCAAGAGACAGAGTCAGCCTGGAAACATTACATGGGGCTGCTAAAAGTCACTACTTTAAAGTGTTACTAAACCCAGGACCCTGCATTCATTATATCTGGTCTCCCACAGTACACAGAACATGGAAATGCAATAGTTATAGTAAATCTAAACTGCTAAATATCTTCTCTCATCAGCAGGTGGAGCAGTCTTATGATATCAATCAGTGTCTGGTTAAAGCTTGTAGGAGGAGTTTTCATTCTGCTCTGACTATCCTCTCAGGCTGCAGGACCTCTGACCCTCTGTACTCATCACATGCACTCTCCCAAGAAACCCCCCCACCACACACACCAAACTGAGCATGTGCATCTTGTCCCCTAAACCTGTTCTATCAGGAGATGGCTTGGGGACAGTGGAAGAGGGGGAAGAACAGAGAAGATGATTAAAAAGCCTTTTTACAACACAATGCAGAAGATTAACCCTTTAGGTTACAGGGCGAGTATAACAAGCATGCTTTACTGCATATACAGACTGATTTTACTGTTGTGGGTTTAGCAACACTTTAAAAAAAGGGCAATAAGGAAAGCATAGATTAGAGTTTGCAAGGACCCCCAAGGGCCCCAGGCGAGTACTAGGACATGCAAGGAAGGAGGGGGCTGTACTAGAGAACTGACACTTTCTGGACTAAAAATTTACTAGTAAATGGATAATTACAAGGAAAAAAAAAAAAAAAAAAAAAAAAGCTGAAAATGCATTTGAATTGCTTTCTGGGATTTTTTCATGTTGGTGGCAGGTTCTTATAAAATCTATTTGATAATTGCCCGTGTCAATATGTAGTGGTGTCTCGTTAGAGGATGGCCCAGTACAAGCCCTAAAGATGACAGAAATCTGATTTGCGATAAGCTGCACTGATAGGAACTGTACATTTGCCAATATGCTCGTTATGTCAACACTGTTTAAACTATCATAGAATCCAATACCTCAGTGTATAATTGCACTGCTCTGATTTTCCATTCAAACCCAATCCCACTAGGATTATTACAGCATTTCATAATGCACCCACACATCAGAGAGAGCTTTCAGAAAGGAATACAATTTAGCTGAGAACAGCTAAGGAGAGACAGACAGCGGCACGCAATGCGCTGCAAGGAGTCTGAACTACTAGTCAGAAGAGATCTAGAGCAAGGCAATTGGAATCTACAGACAGAGGCCTGCATAGGCAACAGAACTGTAAAAGTTATTTTGCAAGACGTTCTGCTATTATGCTGTTTCTTTTAAAAGAACTCGGCATTGTATTTAAAAAACCTTACTGTGTCGGTTAATAAGGCCTAACCTGACAAATAATGGGAGCACAGAGAAGCAAGGTGACATTAATGAGCCACTAAAGACTCCCACTGAGATTATTATATTCAAGTCTTTACTGCTAAACCATCTCCATTTAATCAGAAGAATAGATACTAGGACCCAGGCCACTGCACCAGTCACCATTACTTAAGTTGAAGAAAAATAAATAAGAAAATAATTCCATTGTCACATTTTAAAAAAAAACACAGAACTTTTTTTCCCCCTCCTTCTCCTTATATCGGTCTACCTAAAAGATTTAAGATTTCCTCAGTACACAAAAGGGTGTTAAAAAAAAAAAAAAAAAAAAAAAAGCAGTTTGCTCAGTTTGTATTTTTTTTTCTGTGAACATACACACTCATGTATGTGTTTGAATATATTAATACATACAAATACACTTAATGCATTTATAACAAAACAAGATGGCTAGTGCATACAAATTGAGATTTTATTTTCCTGATGTAAAATTCATAGGCATTTCCACTTGCATGTGTTTAAAAATAATAATACATACGAACACCACTTCCTGTATATACAATACAAAGCATAATGGCTAATGCATACAAATTGGGATTTTTTTTTTATTTTCTTGATGTGAATTTATAGGAATTTCCACTTCCATTTATGTGCTCAACTATACAAATCCATTTGAGTACACTAATACGCATTTAATACAAAAATTTATAAAAACGCATACATTTTTTTATCTTAATGTGAATTTACACATTTACGTGTTTAATAATATGCATTTCATACAAAAGAAGATGAATAATGAACACAAACAGAGGCCTACCTTGCAGGTAATTGCGTTAAAGACTATGTGCAATGCACTATTCAAACTGTACTTCTATTTTAGTAGACTGCACAATAGGGAAGTATAGTACAAAATGCAATGTTCTCCTCTGAATGAGCCCTTACTTGTCAGAAAGAGAGAAACAAACTGCTTGTTAAGACGCAAGCCAGTTTTTAGACTTTGTGCTGAATCTTAGAACACATTTTCCAATGGAACTGAAAGGCCAGAATAGTGACCACTGCTAATTAGAAGAATCACCCAGTTTAAAGTGGAACTCCAATTTATTATCCAGAGAATATATTATACAGTGGGGACGGAAAGTATTCAGAGCCCCTTAAATTTTTCGCTCTTTGTTACATTGCAGCCATTTGCTAAAATCATTTAAGTTCATTTTTTTTCCTCATTAATGTACACACAGCACTCCATATTGACAGGAAAACACAGAATTAACATTTTTGCAGATTTATTAAAAAAAAAAAAAAAAAAAAAAAAAAAAGAAAAAAATCTGAAATATCACATGGTCCTAAGTATTCAGACCCTTTGCTGTGATTCTCATATATTTAACTCAGGTGCTGTCCATTTCTTCTGATCATCCTTGAGATGGTTCTACACCTTCATTTGAGTCCAGCTGTGTTTAATTATACTGATTGGACTTGATTAGGAAAGCCACACACCTGTCTATATAAGACCTTACAGCTAACAGTGCATGTCAGAGCAAATGAGAATCATGAGGTCAAAGGAACTGCCTGAAGAGCTCAGAGACAGAATTGTGGCAAGGCACAGATCTGGCCAAGGTTACAAAAAAAATTCTGCTGCACTTAAGGTTCCTAAGAGCACAGTGGCCTCCATAATCTTTAAATGGAAGACGTTTTGGATGACCAGAACCATTCCTAGAGCTGTCCATCCGGCCAAACTGAGCTATTGGGAGAGAAGAGCCTTGGTGAGAGAGGTAAAGAAGAACCCAAAGATCACTGTGGCTGAGCTCCAGAGATGCAGTTGGGAGGAAGTTGTAGAAAGTCAACCATCACTGCAGCCCTCCACCAGTCAGGGCTTTATGGCAGAGTGCCCCAACAGAAGCCTCTCCTCAGTGCAAGACACATGAAAGCCCGCATGGAGTTTGCTAAAAAAAAAAAAAAACACCGTAAGGACTCCAAGATGGTGAGAAATAAGATTCTCTGGTCTGATGAGACCAAGATAGAACTTTCTAAGTGGTATGTGTGGAGAAAACCAGGCACTGCTCATCACCTGTCCAATACAGTCCCAACAGTGAAGCATGGTGGTGACAGCATCATGCTGTGGGGGTGTTTTTCAGCTGCAGGGACAGGATGACTGGTTGCAATCGAGGGAAAGATGAATGCGGCCAAGTACAGGGATATCCTGGATGAAAACCTTCTACAGAGTGCTCAGGACCTCAGACTGGGCCGAAGATTTACCTTCCAACAAGACAATGACCCTGAGCACACAGCTAAAATAACGAAGGAGTGGCTTCACAACAACTCCGTGACTGTTCTTGAATGGCCCAGCCAGAGCCCTGACTTAAACCCAATTGAGCATCTCTGGGAGAGACCTAAAAATGGCTGTCCACCAATGTTTACCATCCAACCTGACAGAACTGGAGAGGATCTGCAAGGAGGAACGGCAGAGGATCTCCAAATCCAGGTATGAAAAACATGTTGCATCTTTCCCAAAAAGACTCATGGCTGTATTAGATCAAAAGGGTGCTTCTACTAAATACTGAGCAAAGGGTCTGAATACTTAGGACCATGTGATATTTCAGTTTTTCTTTAATAAATCTGCAAAAATGTCAACAAATCTGTGTTTTTCTGTCAATATAGGGTGCTGTGTGTACATTGAGGAAAAAAAAAAAAATGAACTTAAATGATTGTAGCAAATGGCTGTAATATAACAAAAATGAAAAATTTAAGGGGGTCTGAATATTTTCATAAATAGATAGAGAGAATCTATCTATCTATCTATCTATCTATCTATCTCACACACACACACACACACACACACACACACTAGAGCTGCACGATTCTGGCCAAAATGAGAATCACGATTTTTTTTTTTTTTGCTTAGAATAAAAAGATCGCGATTCTCGCGACGTAAAATCTTTCACATTATACAAAGAAGAAAAAAAAAAAAAAAAAAAAACTAACTTTACTGGTTAGTTTTTTTACTTTAATTCATTAAAGTAATTTTTTCCAAAAAATATTGCACTTGAAAGACCGCTGCACAAATATAGTGTGACATAATATAGTGTGAATAACCACCATTTTATTCTCTAGGCTGTCTACTAAAAAGATAGATAGAGAATAAATAAATATAGATATAGATATAGATAGATATATTTTGGGGGTTCTAAGTAATTTTCTAGCAAAAAAAAAAAAAAAATATATGATTTTAACTTGAAACCAACAAATGTCAGAAAAAGATTTAGTGTTTAAGCGGTTAAACAACTTTTTCCACTTTGGACCCATTCGCACTGGGGCGGGGTGTAAGCAGCACTTTACCGTCGGTATTCGGCCGCTAGCGGGGGCGGTTTTGCCCCCCCCCCGCTAGCGGCCCGAGAAAGGGTTAAAAACCACCGCAAAGCGCCTCTGCAGAGGCGCTTTGCCGGCAGTATAGCCGCGCTGTCCCATTGATTTCAATGGGCAGAAGCGGTATACTCCTCCTTCACCGCTCCGAAGATGCTGCTAGCAGGACTTTTTTTCCCATCCTGCTAGCGCACCGCTCCAGTGTGAAAGCCCCGAGGGCTTTCACAATGGAGAGACAGCAGCGGCACTTTCAGGTCGGTTTGCAGGCACTATTAGCGCAATAGCGCCTGCAAACCGCTCCAGTGTGAAAGGGCTCTAACACACAAAGTCGATTCCATTGACAAATTGTTACAATGTTTATACTTCGTTCAACTGATAAAAAATATTTTGATTCTTGGCAGACTGCCCAGTTTTTCTCTTCCTTTCTTTTGAGGGCTGTGGCTTCAGAAGAGCAGAGAGAATTCTTTGCAAAGAAAGAATTGTGAAACACTTTAGTCAAGATCGCGATAACAGGCAATAACGGGCAGCACAGTGGTGTAGTGGTTAGCACTCTCGCCTTGCAACAATAGGGTTGCTGGTTCGAATCCCAACCAAGACACTACCTGCCTGGAGTTTGCATGTTCTCCCTGTGCCTGCGTGGGTTTCCACGGGGTACTCTGGTTTCCTCCCACACTCCAAAGACATGCTGGTAGGTTTATTGGCTTCTGTCCAAAAAAATTGGCCCTGGTGTATGGATGCAAGTTGGGGAAGTTGGATTGCAGACCCCTCTACAATCTACACAGTGCTCCACACACACACACTATATATATATCTATATCTATATCTATATCTATATCTATATCTATATCTATAATTGATAGGAATCTTGATGGGACGCAATGTGTGGGGATGGGGACAATTTTGGGTGCTCACTCAGGTTGAACTGGTGTCTTTATTCAACCTTACGCAACTATGATTCTTAACGATTAATTGTGCAGCTCTAAAACACACAGTATCTCACAAAAGTGAGTACACTCCTCACATTTTTGTAAATATTTTATTATATCTTTTCATGTGACACTGAAGAAATGACACTTTGCTACAATGTAAAGTAGTGAGTGTACAGCTTGAATAACAGTGTAAATTTGCTGTCCCCTCAAAATAATTCAACACACAGCCATTAATGTTTAAACCGTTGGCAACAAAAGTGAGTACACCCCTAAGGAAAATGTCCAAATTGGGCCCAAAGTTTCAATATTTTGTGTGTCCACCATTATCTTCCAGCACTGCCTTAACCCTCTTGGGCATGTAGTTCACCAGAGCTTCACAGGTTGTCACTAGAGTCCTCTTCCACTCCTCCATGATGATCAGAGATGGTGGATGTTAGAGACCTTGCGCTCCTCCACCTTCCGTTTGTGGATGCCCCACAGATTCTCAATAGGGTTTAGGTCTGGAGACATGCTTGGCCAGTCCATTACCTTTACCCTCAGCTTCTTAGCAAGGCAGTGGTCATCTTGAAGGTGTGTGTGTGCGTGCGTGTGTATGGGGGGGGGGGGGGGTCTTTATCGTATTGGAATACTGCCCTGCGGCCCAGTCTCCAAAAGGGAGGGGGATCATGCTCTGCTTCAGTATGTCACAGTACATGTTGGCATTCATGGTTCCCTCAATGAACTGTGGATACCCAGTGCCAACAGCACTCATGCAGCCCCAGACCATGACACTCCCACCACCATGCTTGACTGTAGGCAAGACACACTTTGTACTCCTCACCCAGTTGCTGCCACACACGCTTGACACCATCTGAACCAAATACGGTTTATTTTGGTCTCATCAGACTACAGGACATGGTTCCAGTAACCCATGTCCTTAGTCTGCTTGTCTTAAGCAAACTGTTTGCAGGCTTTCTTGTGCATCATCTTGAGAAAAGGCTTCCTTCTGGGATGACAGCCATGCAGACCAATTTAATGCAACGTGCAGCGTATGGTCTGAGCCTCCACCCCTTCAACCTCTGCAGCAATGCTGGCAGCGCTCAAATCTATTTCCCAAAGACTCTGGGTATGACTCTGAGCACGTGCACTCAACTTGTTTTGGTCGAACATGGCGAGGCCTGTTCTGAGTGGAACTTGTCCTGTTAAACCGCTGTATGGTCTTGGCCACCGTGCTGCAGCTCAGTTTCAGGGTCTTGGCAATCTTCTTTTAGCCTAGGCCACCTGTATGTAGAGAAACATTTCTTATTTTTAGATCCTCAGAGAGTTCTTTGCCATGTTGAACTTCCAGTTACCAGTAAGAGTGAGAGCGATAAAACCAAATTTAACACACCTGCTCCCCATTTACACCTGAGACATTGTAACACTAATGAGTCACAAGACACCAGGAAGGAAGAATGGCTAATTCCCAATTTGGACATTTTCACTTAGGGGTGTACTCACTTTTGTGAGTGTATTCATGTATGAATGATAATATAATGATATTTTTTTTTATTATAATAAATCCGTTTTTTTAAATAATAAATCCGTTACATAGATCTATATAAGTACCTTTAAAAAAAATAATGATCAATCACCGAGAGGGGAATGTATTTTTCTCAACAAAAGTTGAGTTAACATTTTGATACAAAGAATATATAAAACATTATCTAAAATAAAAAAAATGTTATGCCCTTCATTTCTATTTTAAATTGAATGGGTTGTTTTACAAGATGATTGTTTACAATCACTTTAAAAGGATTCTAAAGCATGAAGTTTTTTTTTTGTTTTTTTTTTTAGCTTAATGTATTCTTTGTATCAAAATGTTAACTCAACTTTTGTTGAGAAAAATACATTCCCCTCTCGGTGATTGATCATTATTTTTTTTAAAGGTACTTATATAGATCTATGTACATTACAAGGATTTTGACATACTTTGTTGCAGAGTCTTACCTTTTGTTATTCTGAAGAAATCCCTGTGTTAAAGCCCCGTACACACGATCAGAAAATCGCACGATAATCTGAACGTTAGTACAGAGCTTTCGAGACTTGATCAGGACAGTTCATCTGATATTATTTGATCGGACATACACAAAATTTCTCTTCGTTAAGCCCGGGTTCACACCTATGCAAATTAGAGGTGCGTTTCCGCACCTCTAATTCGCATAGCAGGAGAATGTGACTGGCTCCCTATGGAGCCAGTTCACATATCTCCGGGGCGGCTGCGGTGCGCACTGCACAAAAACGCTGTGCGTCTTTGGCTGCGTTTCAGGGCCGAATTCAGGCATAGAATCGGCCCTGAAACGGTGAACAGGGACGCACAGCGCTCCTGTGCGATCCGCAGCCCGTTGTGGTGTGAACCCGGGCTTAATCAGTACCATCAGTCATTCGAAAAAGCAATACAAATGCATTACAACACATGACATCTCCTCCGAATTTTTATTCTGTCGTACGAGAATTTGTGACTTTAGTAAACTGAGATTAGCATGCAAAAAAAAAAAACAAAAAAAAAAAACCACACGGATGATCATTCGTCTGATAATCTCATTGTTTGTACAGGGCATTAGTCTGAGCTCATGTTGAGAAGTGAGTCTAATGGTAGTGGTTTCCTAATCATCAACCAGCTGCTGCACCTGCAAAGCTCTAATAAGGAAAATTGCAGGGCCTGCATCCCTTTAGATGCAATTTCCTTTTGGGAGTAGCTTACCAAAATTAAATTTTTGTTGCAGGGGGATGCCTGAATTCTGACTTGTATCTTAGTGCAGACTTCTAGGAAAATCAGTGAGCCAATCACACAAGCAGGAAATTACATATCTGGGGGGCATTCTGTGTACAGAACACTTCCAGGTTGCCATATTGCATTTTACAGAAAATAACAGAGCTGCAGATTGAAAAGGAAAGGTCATTTTTAATAACATTCAAATTACAATATGACTTGTGTCACAATTGTATACGCTATATTATTTTCTATTTGCCATTTATTTTTTCGACCCACAAAAGCGGAGTAACCCTTTAAAGGTAACGAAATATGCCCCCTCAGCCCCTCCCCCCTTATACTTACCTGAGCCCACTCACAATCCTTTGGCTCCTGCTGTTGTCAAATACTGTGATGAGGAGCGGGGCCAAGCCACCCAGTCTGTGTCAATGGATGCAGACAAGGCAGGTCAGAAGCAAGCCCGCAGAGAAGCGGCTTCCTATGGGGAAACTCACTGAAGAAGAGGAGGAGCCAGAAGCGCCAGCGGGAGACCCCAAAAGAAGAGGATCAAGGCTGCTCAGTGCAAAACCACTACACAGAGCAGGTAAGTATAACATGTTTTCTATGTTATTTAAAAAAAAAAAAAAAAAAAAAAAAAAATTTCTATGTTCTGGTTCCTGGCTCAGAGTCTGATCTCCCCCAATGTTAGGAGCTCCTACGCCTCTGCAACAATTCTCAAAGGCTGCTCTAGGTGTGCAAAGGCCATCACTGGAGAAGCTTAGAGTTAAAGAAAACCACAACTTTGAAAAATTCATAGTCTGTTACTGCTGACCTTATTCTGGTGGGAATGTTTTAAAAAAATATATATATTTATTAACTTGAAACCAACAAATGTCAGAAAAAGGTTTAGTGTTTAAGTGGTTAAAGTTCCCTCATTTACACAAAGTGTATTCCTTTGATGTAAAGGAAAAATTGTTATGTTTATACTTAAGTTCCACTGCAAAAGAATGATTTGATTCATGGCAGTCTGCCAGGTTTTTTTTTTTGCCCCCCCCCCCCCTTTCTTTTGACAGCTGCCAGCTTTAGCAGAGCAACTTCTCTGCATTGAAAGAATCAGGAAATACTTTGTCAAGATAGCAATGATAAAAAAAAAAAAAAAAAAAATCGCGATAACGACTCTTAGCGATTAATCGTGCAGCTCTAACACACACACACACACACACACACACACACACACACATAATCTGGTTTAGCTGTTCATTGTCAGGGAATAGGAAAGAGTTCACACCAGAGACAATTATACAGCAAGTAAATTGAAAATTGCTCATCTACATGCTAGTTCAATGTCAATGACTCAAAGTGTCCAAGTTGGAGGATCAGTGCAACAGCCAAATAAAGCATTTCAAGAGGAGAGGTAAGTAATGTTAGTACACACTCCTTCCAATAAAGATGGTCTTTAAGAAACTGGATCTCTGCCCACTTCTTGGATATAGCAGGGAAGATTTAGAGCAGCTGTGAGGTTCTTACTGATGGATCCCCCGCCCCTCTTGCACTGGTAACCATCATCAGAGAGCTGAACTTCTCGTTTTCCCTCCCTGGAGTACATATGGTGAACGTTAGGATCCCTTAAGAGCGTCACTATAGATATACACAGTTCGCTATTCTACATGATAACATACCCTTCAGTAATAAGGAGTTCCCTGGGAGTTAAAAAAAATAAGGAGAGTTCACATAACGGGACAAGTTGGCTAGGAATTAGGATATATGCACCCTTAACATAAAACCATATTTAAAAATAGGAGTGATTTTTCAGTAATTCAAAAATAAAAAAAAACCACACACACCAAAATTTATAAAACTAAATGAAAATTTCAATAAAAAAATTAAAATAAGCAGGGACATGCAGAAACATTAGAGGCTAAGCTGAGCAAACTGATTTAAAGCACAGTGCTGCTAATCCTTCTATTAGCTATGCTATGTGATGGTAATCTCCAACTTTGAGTCTATGCTCAGAGAGATGCCATGCTTAGCGCGGACTACAGGCAGATGTTTTCACCGATCATCTCAGGGATCAGGCATTTAGAACAACTTCCCATACAGAAATCCAATTCTGCTCATTTACAGAACTTTGTACAGAATGTTATACACATACAGGCATATTTTGGACAAGAAAACTGCAACCTTGATAGAAATTATTCACCGTTGGCTCATATTTCCCTGTACCCCACAACACTTTGGTTGGTCCAAGTCAGCCTCTCAACCTTTTTACGCCCTGACAAACACTTGAAATAATCCCCAGGTCTTGGAGAACCCCTGCTAAAAGCAAATTGTTAGAGATCATATGGAAAATTCTCCCTACTAAGGATGAACTCAGGCATGTTCGCAAACGGCACGTGCAGAGCCCGCCAGGAAGTTGGCACACGCTAATCACAAGCAGTGAGACATTGTCCCAATGTGCGGCTGCAGAGATCAGGAAAAGTCTCAACTGCTTGTGATTTGTACTTCCCAGTGCCGACTTCCTGGCGGGCTCTGCACATGCAGCTTGTGAACATGCCTGAGCTCATCCTTACTCCCTACATTGGTAGGCAGTAGGAAGACAGACCTTACAGTGGTGGTCAGAATGCAACTTTACAGCCAGAAAGATTATTGGTGTCATACAGATGGCTTTGGAATGGGAGGTCAATCTGCCACAACTCAATGAACCCCTAGCAACGTATGGAGCATCCTAGGGCCCTAAAGAACCCTGGTTGAGAATGGCTGGTCTAAATAGTAACAATTAGTTTGGCTGTAGCAAAAATAGAAAATTGAATACTTACCTTTCCTGATGCCTATCCATGGCAGCATATGCATGGTTGCTTCACCCCCAGCCATGCGAACGCTGCCATGAAGGCACCAGGAAAGTTCCTTAAAGAGTGGGAATTTTTTTTTTTTATATACATCATTCCACAACCGTTAAGCCAATCAGAGTGATCTGTGTACTACCAGTACTATGGGGATATTCACCATGCTTTTGGCACACATACGGTTATTCACGAACATGGTTATATAGAAATTCACAGACCCATAAAGTGTTTTAACCATTTAAAGATCCTGCAGCTACAGAAATATACCTGCAGATCTTCCCAGAAATGCTGACAACTTAAAGCAAAATGTGTGGACTAAATAGTGTCAGCCCTGCTCAGTTGTCTTTTGCTTAGTTACTGAATCCCTCTGAGCCTAGTACACGGTATTTTTAATTTTACTCCTTCTCATTTCGCCCGGTGGGGTGAAAGGAGAAAAAAAAAACAAAACAAAACAAAAAAAAAAAACAAAACATACAAAACACTGGAGCAGCTCACAAGGAGGTAATTTTTTTTCAAATGTTAGTACAGAGATCTCCTCGCTGTGCTGTGTTCTAAACGGGGGACTGGCCAATACCCAGGCACCGCCCCCTGGTTTTCCAGCATGCTTGTTCGACAAAAGCCAGTTGTGAGAACACCTTCTACTAAACAAGGACCTGTACACAGGGGCCAATTGTCAACTGGCATCTACTGTACCAGCTGATATTGGCCGACATTTGACCTGTGTGTACAGGCCTTTACTGTACAACATAGGGACCAAGGCCAGCCATAGACGGTTTGAATCTTGGCTGGTTCCTGTTGAGACTTGAATAGTGTATGGGCTGGTTGAATGTACCAAATTTGATCGTCTAACTTAGGTATACCCAGCCTGAGGAAATTTGCTTGCAAATATCACTAGCAGCTGGTATAGCCATTAGTAATAATCACTGTCTTCTCCCGGCGGGAACAGCTTCCCCTGCCAATGTCTCAGCAGGAGGGATTTCCTTGTCAGCACTGTGTGTCGATGGGGGAATCTTGCAATTTCCTAAATTGGCACCATCTATGGCCTGCCAAATTGTCCTGTAGTCCAAGATAAGATTTGGGAAGAGGTACTTAGACCCTTGAGATAACACAGAAATTATGCATAAGACAGCTCTGAATTTCTGACATGGTCAACGGGTATTTTTTTTCTCCAATATCAAACACATATAACCAAACACTTTTAATGATATAGTTAAGGCCTCATTCACATAGCTGCCAAGACTCATTGTCCATGAATGGGCCCTGTGTTTATGCATCATGAACCACCAGGTACTATCTGCAGGAGGTACCTGTGAAGCAGCTGCATGAATACAGACACTTATCCAAAATTTTACATGTGTGCAGATGAGTGGCCATGGAAGCAGACTCTGTGCTTGAGACCACTTACCTGAAAGCCTGTCAGTCCATTTGGACTAGCGGGTGTAGAAGTGCAGTTGTTGCACCCACAGACTTGGGCTGCCCGCATGCAGCACCTGGCAACTCAAGGCAGAGGTCCCACTGCCCGTGTAAATGAGACCCAACAGAAGTTCATAGCTAGAATTTGCATTTACATTGTTTCTGGAGGAGTTCAGATGGATGTCTATTTGCTAGGCATGCAAACTATTAGCTTTGATCCTAAACAGTGTCCTAGAAGAGACATTTATAGCACCCCAGACAGCTGTAAATTGAGAAACTCTTTTTACTGTTCCGATGCAATAGCAATTGAACAGCTGGAGGCTCCAAAACAGCAGAGACTTGGGGGAAGAACATAAAGAGTTTGGGCACCTCTGGTCTATTTTGATTCCACCATTTGCTAATGTGGAATAGGCAGGATGAAAGCAACGCAAGCTGGACGTCCGCTCCCAAGAGTCTAATTTGGAGAAAAGCCTCTTCCACATATGGCTGGTTTAGAAGTGGTTGGTCAATAATTATACAAAAATCAATTACTTACTGTGATTAATATATTGATTGCCAACTATCATGATTGCATTAAAAGGCAAAGGGTTTTTTTTTTTTTTTTTTTTTTTTTTTTTTAGGACCGTAGTGCAATAGAATGCGAAATGAAGGAATACTCTAAGTATCAATGAATGTAAGGAATACCATGATTACCGGTATTTTCTCTAGACAGAAAGCAACCATTAATGTGCAATGCTGAGCTCGTTATGTAAGAAACAGTAACTTCCTTCTAGATGGGTAACAAATTCTGCATCCTAGCAACAGTCTGTTTCTGATCCCTGCCTCTATCTTCGTATTGTTTAACCAACTTACAGTAATGTCTTGTATAGCCATCAAGAGCTTTGTCTTTAGAATTCCAAACCATTCAGTTATCGAAATTATCCCCAAAACAAGCAATTAAACCATATCAAAATATATATGGGTTTTTTTGGTTTTTTTTATCCTGTTCTGCTGTGGATGTTACCACTCATTACATGCTGCCTGTCTATCTGGGAAAGCTTTGCTTCTTCAAATTTAGACCACTCCCATTAACACACCCCCACTTTCCTGTTTGTGGGTGGTTTCATTGCCTTGCATGGCATTTGTGCACACTCCCAAGAGAGAATGGCAGGCACACCTAACGGTACTGCCCGAGTCTCCACACCCAGGCAGCCCAAGATTAAGGCCAGCCATATACTGTTCGAATCTCGGCCGGTTCAGCAGAAACCAGTCAAGATTTGAACCATGTATGGGCAGGCTGAATGTACCAAAGTTAGTCACTAGATCAACTTGGGTACAACCAGCCTGACAGATCCGGTATAGCTGCTAGCAATAATCGAGAGAGATCGAGATCGAGAGAGAGATCGAGATCGAGATCGATATAGAGAGATCGAGATCGATATAGAGAGATCGAGATCGAGATCGATATAGAGAGATCGAGATCGAGATCGATATAGAGAGATCGAGATCGATATAGAGAGATCGAGATCGAGATCGATATAGAGAGATCGAGATCGATATAGAGAGATCGAGATCGATATAGAGAGATCGAGATCGAGAGCGATATAGAGAGATCGAGATCGAGAGCGATATAGAGAGATCGAGATCGAGAGCGATATAGAGAGATCGAGATCGAGAGCGATATAGAGAGATCGAGATCGAGAGCGATATAGAGAGATCGAGATCGAGAGCGATATAGAGAGATCGAGATCGAGAGCGATATAGAGAGATCGAGAGAGATATAGAGAGATCGAGAGAGATCGAGAGAGATCGAGAGAGATCGAGAGAGAGAGATTATTGCTAGCAGCTATACCGGCCACTAATGATGATTGCATGTAAAATCTGTCAGGCTGGCTGTACCCAAGTTGATCTAGTGACTAACTTGGTACATTCAGCCTGCCCATACATGGTTCAAATCTTGACTGGTTTCTGCTGAACCGGCCGAGATTCGAACAGTATATGGCTGGCCTTAATCTTGGGCTGCCTGGGTGTGGAGACTCGGGCAGTACTTTTAGGTGTGCCTGCCATTCTCTCTTGGGAGTGTGCACAAATGCCATGCATAATAATCCCTTTTGGATGAACTGTGTCCCACATAGTGTTCCTTTACAGTTGTTAAAGTAGTAATTATTATTTTATTTAAGACACCACAGCAAAGAGGTAATATATACATACATACATATACACACACACACCTCTTTGCTGCGGTGTCTCTATGTGGGACACAGTTCATCCAAAAGGGATTATTATGACTTAAGTACGGTGTAGTATTTCTACTAGCAGTGATGAATTGCCACCATATAGCCCCTAGGGGTGTTTATACATTAAAGCCATTACTGTTTAATGTGGAGGAGTTCCACCCACTTTTACAACTCTTCAGCATCCCTCACTAAACTGTGCACTGTAAACGAATTGGATATTTTTAAAGTTTTTTTTCCAGCACCTACTGTATATCTGCTGTATTCTTTTTTCACTTCCTCCTCCCTGGCCGTGGCCCATCGCATCATTTCCTGTTTGCAATGCCTTCTGGGAAGGGGCGGCAACTTCCTCTGACACTGCCGTTGCTATGGAAACCTGACCTGAAACCCATTACACTGCTTGTGCTGCACTGAGCATGTGCGAGATCTGCAAGGATGAGATCCAGGAAGACATGCAGTCTGGTTTCAGATGCCCACACTTAAGATGGCCACAGCCTGCTGTAAGTTTATAAAATAACAAACTACTGCTATAAACTAACAAAACAGACCTTAGTTTACAGACTAACTTTACTAGAATACATTAAGCTTGTGTATTATAAGGGTATTTTTATTTAAAAAGTATAATTTCGGCCGGAACACCACTTTAAGTGCTTTCTGTAATAGAAAAATAAGTCTAAAAATATAAATTACATAAAACGCAAAGTTCACTGCTGGCATATAGGGGAGGGGAGGATTAGGTGAGTTAAACTGCTTTTCCCATCACCTAGAAGCCACACTGCAGCAAAGGATTTTTATTTTTCAATGGGTTTGGTTTTAATGCCTCATTCACATCAGCCTGCAGTGTGTGTGTGTGTGTGTTGGTGTTCATTGTGTACCAGCAGTGAGGGATGGTGCAATGGGCAGAGCACCGTACACTACTGCTGAGTTTTTTTTTTTTTTTATATAAAATGCAGGTCACCACAGTGTGTGAAAAGCTCCCATACTAAACAAAGCTACTGAACTTTACTAAAGAGTTTTGATTTCTTAGTCATATCTGTGAAGTTTATTTACTCCTTCACTATAACTACTGGGGTGTGACACCAAGACAGAACCTTAGGATTTCCCTCAAACTCTCATGCAGCTATCAACAGAATTTCTATACATGTTGCTGTAGCAGAGGCGGTTTTAATATTATGGCTGGCCATAGACGGAGCAACTTTTTTTCCTGCAATCACAAGTTGCAGAAAAAAAAAGGGGGGGGGCTTGATTCCTGGGGGAATCCCTCCGGCGTAGCCATTGTGTTCTTCCTGGGAAGGGGGGGGGGGTAGCAGTCATGGCTGGGAGAACACAGCGATTATGGCTATTGGCTATAACAGCCGCTAGCAATAATCACATGTAAAATCTGACAGGCTGGTTGTACCCAGGATGATGAACCAGCCAGGATTGGTATAAAAACACATGCAGATCTAGGCTTACAACATATTCCCGTGTCCTCTCTCTTCAATACACACTTTACTTCACAATGGACTATTATATAATAAGCAATACAAAGAATCTGAACTCCAGAAAAACATTCATATTTTATATAGTAGATTAATACAATAGTCTATATTAGCTAAAACAAGGCAATAAACAGATTGAGTCACACCGACCAGGCTTGAGAGGACTTCTGCTCAATTTATCTGAGAAACAGGTGAGGAAACCTATCCTTCCTTTAAGCCCCTTTCACACTGGGGCGGTGGGGGCGTCGGCGGTACAACAGCGCTATTTTTAGCGCTGCTGTACCGTTGTTCTTGCAGCTGTATTCGGCCGCTAGTGGTGCGGTTTTAACCCCCGCTGGCGGCCGAAAAAGGGTTAAAATCACTCGTACAGCGCAGCTATAGGCGCGGTATGGCCGCGGTATAGTCGCGCTGTCCCATTGATTTCAATGGGCAGGAGCGGTGAATACACCGCTCCTTCACCGCTCCAAAGAAGCGGTTTGCAGGACTTTTTTCACCGTCCTGCCAGCGCACCACTTCAGTGTGAAAGCCCTCGGGCTTTCACACTGAACAGCGGAGGCTGTTTAGGGGTGGTTTGCAGGCGGTATTTTTAGCGCAATACCGCCTGCAAACCGCCCCAGTGTGAAAGGGGTCTTAGCCTAGGTTCACATTGATGAGATTTGGCATGCGATATAACATGTCAAATCGCATGGCAAATCTCAATGTGAACCTAGGTGGCTATTGCCAGCAATGGCACCGTCCGAATCAGTGCGACACCGACTTTGCAGCACCGCACCGATTAGCAAAAGTAGTTTCTGTACTACTTTATGGTGACTTCGGGTGCAATTTCAATAGACATCTGTGCAGAAACCCGCACAGATGTCTCTGAAATTGCCCCCTAAGTCAGACTGACATGCAGGAGCGAAATCGTGTGAGTTCAGCTGAAGTCGTACAATTTCAGTCCCGCAGCAGTGTGAACCTAGGCTTACTGTCCATTAGAAGAGGTTCCATTGGCATCTACTACTAGGGCAAATCTCATCACTACTCAGTCGGCACCGACACGAGCATGCACTTTCAGTGGAGCCAAAAACTTGGCATGCCATTGGCTTTCATAAAAAGGGGCGGTTCCCACTGGTGTGATGTCTGACATCGGATGCAATTCCCAGCGCACTGCAAATCACATGCAATCTCTGTGCGATGAGATTTCAGCCATACAGATAGTATGGTTGAATTTGCATCACATTTGGACCAAACTCATACAGGACCTTTTTTTGGCCTGCAGCGGGATCGGATTGCATGGGTGTGAACACCCATGCGATCCAATTCCTGTCCAAATTTGCAATTCGCACACTGATTTGGGGGTGTCAACCTTCCAACTGCCACCGAGCAGTTCGCATCGGGCAGTGTGAACTGCTGCAGGGAGAGACACAATGCAGGAACCTGCAGTGGATTTGCAGGGTTCCTGCATTGCTGCAGTGTGAACCAAGCCTATAACTGGAGCTCTCAAAACCTTGTGCAGCTGTACATAGTAGCCAATCAGCTTGTTCAATTAGGCTTTGACAATAAGCCCTGGCTCATACCCGTGCAACTTGTCATGCGATTTGACAGTTCAAAATCGCATGACAAGTCAAACCATGTTCGCAGCAAAAGAACCAAATTTTTTGCGACTCAAGTCACAGCGACTTTTAAAAAAAAAAGTTCCTGTACTACTGCTTTGCTGCAATTTCATGGCAACTTGCATTGACTTCTGTTAAATGAAGTCGCAATGAAAAGCACACAAATTGCACTGCAAGCTAAAACCTGGAAGCCGATTGGTTTCTATGCACAGCTGCACCAGATTTTGCACTCTACAGTTTTAGTAAATCTCCCCCAGAGTCTCCATCTTAGAAAAATACCCAAACAAAGCTCCCCAATCCAAAACACCTGTGCTAAAGACACAATATGGTTCATCTCTCCAAGCAGAAAAAAAATAAGGGCAGAGATGGTCATCAGGTCCAGATGTGATTATTTCTCGACTAGCCTCATTTTTTTTATGGCTTCTTAGCCTTCAAGTGAACCTGCCAGCAATAAAATACATTCAATGGGAAAGTCCTTCCGGTCTACTACCTTTATTATTCAGCAAATGATCTGTGCACTTCAGGTTTAGTTTCACTTTGAACCTAGTGGGTTGAGTAAATTGTGGGCAGATAGGATAGAAAATATGCTGTGGCCACAGGAGGCAACCTCAGCAATCCACGTGTACTGAAACTACAAGCCCCAGGAGACACTGCAGGACTAAGCTAGTGGTGCATCGAAATGAAAGTTTCAGTGCTAAAAAACAAAAATACAGGACGCACATGGCCAAAACCAAAATTATTTATTTTTTAAATTTATATCATGAATATGAATTTATGGTCGGCCTTTTGAAGCGGTGGTAATAAGGAATGAAGGGGGAGGGTTATAAATAGGGTTGCACAGATACCTTTTTTTTTTTACTGGCGAGTAGGAGTACTGATACCTTTGTGATGCAATTTGAGCCCATACAAAATGAATGAGTTTGAATTGCATTGCACAGAATGGAATTCGATTTGAACAGGAATGCGGTGTGAATCGCACGCGGTTTCCCACACCTGTGTGAACCCAGGCTGAAGTCACTTTAACATCGCACCGCATTCCTGTTCAAAGCAAACGAATGTCACCAGCCCACCAAGGATCTCCAGAGTGGGTCCTAAGCTTTATTCAGCGATCACATAGTTACAACAGATTGCAACGTTTCAGAGCCACGCAGGACACCTTTATCAGGCATGTGACCTGTTCAATTCACATGTGATTCTTTGCAGTGCGATTTGAGCCCATTCATAAGGTATCGGCTCAAATCGCCCTGCAAAAGTATCCGTTTCAGGTATCGGAGCATTTGCACAAGTATGAGTACGCATGCAAATGCTTAGCATCGGCACTGATACTCGCATCGGGGCAACCCTAAATAAAAAGCAGCCTTGGCGCATTAAGGTTCACTTTAAATTTTCTACTCATGGGAGGAATACAGAAGCTACCCTTGCTTTCCACTTATGAAAAGGCTACTTATCTGGCTGTTAGGCTCACCCTCTTGCATCAATACATTGAGCGACTGACCTGGTCAGGAATGTAGATAAAGATTTGTGGCCTTCGGCTTTTATGACCCACATAGGATTTACAAATCAATGACGAATCAAAAATAACTGAAGACAGAGCTTCAGCATGACAGCCAGGAAACTGGCATTTTCAGAAAATAAGCACCAGCATCCATCCTCTGTATTGCTCACGTCCAGTTTTTATTCAGTCTGTAAAATTCATGGAAAACACTCTATGAATAGCTTTAGAACTGGGTGCTAAATTCTGACCAACACAATGCAGCAGGAGGATTATTAG